>NC_133666.1:254012506-254241551 GCF_037893015.1 Macrotis lagotis
ATAGATACCATGAATGTGAGGCTATCTTGATCTGGAATCACTATTTAAAAATTTGTTTCCACATTCATATACAATTAATATTCCAAGCAGTAGACCTCACAATTTCTTAGTTAAAGCATTAAAAAATTTAAACAGAATAGTTTTGTAATTCATAAATTTGCCTTGGCTTTCCCATCTCCAAAATGGGTTTGGAACCTTTTGGACTAAGGTTCAAAAAGGAAAAATTGTTAAATAAAATGATTGTCATCTAAAAGAAACTTTAGTATACTGACAAAAGAAGCCTCACAAGCACTGAATAAAAGTCTCAAAAGAAAGATTCAGAGAATTTCACATCTGCTCATGGAATAACAGTGATCTCAAGCTCTAAGAAATAATTCCTTTCACTTTTGTACATCATTCATTCATGTCAGTCCACAAGTATATTAAATTGAGGAAGTTATATTGTAAGTCTTAGAGAATTAAGGTCAAGGGTCTTATAGTCCTTGACTGATTTATGATAACCACAATTGAAAAAGGCGGGGGGGGGGGAGGCAGGGAAACACTTTAAGACTAGGGAATCTTATCAAAATTCTTTGGAAAGCTTTCCCCCCAAGCACAATTATAGAAGAAGCCTTATGATCTCATCTCATCCAACATAGTGCTTTTAAGTATGCATATCTCTGAAAATTATTTAACAGAAACATAATAAATAGTAGCAAATAAATACATCCTCAGGGGAAAATGAGCATAAAGATCCAAAAAGAAAATGGCTATGGAAAATTAATTAGGAAGAATATACCTCAAAGAGTTTTGATTTCTGACAAGTCTCTAATTCTGTGGTTTTCTTTTTCAAAATATTCATTATTATGTTATTTTATTTTTCCAATTATATGCAACGTTACAACATTCATCCATTTGCAAGTTTATGAGTTCCACATTTTTCTTCTACCTTCCCCCTCTTCTTTCTTCCTTCCCATTGGGACAAACAATCTGGTTAATGTTGTACATGTACAATCATGCTTAACATACCTTTCCTTATTATTGCATTTTATTTTTCCAATTATATGCAAAGGTAGTTTTCAACATTCACCCATTTGCAAGTTTATGTTTTCAAAATATTCAGTAAAATTTTAAAAATACTTGGTTAATTATATGAAAGTCCTACCTATAATGTTTTATCTTCTAATTCATTTAAGAGGTTCATTTTCATATAATCTGATTTCTGCTATTTCCAAGAATTTATGGTGAAACATTCTTTGAATAAAAAAGGAAATATAAAAGAAAAATGGGACTTTTAGGAAAGGAAATTAAATTAAAATCTAAATTGTAAATCATGTATCATTTTAACAAAGCTCATCTAGGACACCAGGAAAATGCTTCAGAGTCTATTTTAAAAGGGAGTAAGCCAAAAGATTAGTATTAATCTCCATGGGAAGGTTTATTTAAATGAATATAACAAAACCTATATTTTCATAATCAACGTCCCTGTCTAACATGCTTCACATGTTAATATTTATTTCTATCATTCACATATTTAGTCAATTAGTATATATATATATATATATATATATATATATATATATATATATATATATTTCTAAAGGACCCATTCTATTTGTTAGTAATTATTTGATATTGCAGCTATAATTTTCCAGCTTTTCAAGCAACAAATGCATGCATTACATCTGGAGAAGACAGTACCAAAGAGTGTTGGTATAATGTTTGAATACATACAATTACTAGTACTTACATTCTAATTAACATAATTAGTTTTGAAACAATTCTCACAATAACTGTCAACACTTGAGTCAATTTAGTGGCAAGCTAAAAAACACATTTAACAAAGGCTTGCTTATTTCTTTTTTAATATCCTTCCATAAAAGAATCTGCTGGTGGATATGACACACCTCTCTGGTCTGAGGTTGTGATCCAAACAGGTTAAAAGTACTCCCTAACTTTTGTGATGCCAAGGTTAGGAAGGATTGCATTCTGACAAAAAAGATGATTCAGTATTAGGGCAAATCAAGAGAATCACATGATTCATTCTATTAATCAAAATCTATTTGTTATGCCTCCACATATTCATGGCACGTTTCTAGGAAAGGTACAAGCATCAATCTAAAAGAAAGCATGGACCCTCGACAATTCCTAAGGATCCATGATGAAAAATGCAATCCACCTCTACAGAGAAAAATTGATGAACTCTGAGTGCAGACTGAAGCACACTTCTTTTCACTTTCTTATTTTTCTTGTTTTTTTTTAACATGGTTAATATGGAAATACATTTTACTTGACTTCTCATGATAAGTGATAGATTGTTGGCCTTTTCAGTGGGTGGGGGAAGGGATAAAGGGAGAGAACTTGGAACGCAATTTTTTTTAATTGAAAGTTTAAAATAAATATAGAAATAACTGAATAAAAAATTTGGGGGAGGGAGCATGACCCCTGTTCTAATAACATATTCATTCAAAATGAAAGACAATACCTAATGCACAAACTCCAGGTAACATTTTATCTAATACTATGGGAAGGGCTTAAAAAAATTTAATGTCACTACATCAAAAACACCTGTGATTTCATCAGTAATGCAAATTACAATCTTTCTATATATAACTTTTAGGGTGGCTAGGTGGCACAATGATAGAATGTTGTGCCTGGAGTTAGGAAGATCCATCTTCCTTAGTTAAAATTTGGCCTCTGATAATTCCTAGTTATGTTATCCCTGGGAAAGTCCCTTAACCTTGTCTGCCTCAGTTTCCTCATCTGTAAAATGAGTTGGTGAAGAGAATGGTAAACTACACTACTAACTGCCAAGAAAACCTCAAAGACCCAGACAAAAACAACAACATGTATACATTTTACTCTTTTTTTTTTAGGTTTTTTGCAAGGCAAATGGAACCCCATTTGGGTTAAGTGGCTTGCCCAAGGCCACACAGCTAGGTAATTATTAAATGTTTGAGACAGGATTTGAACCCAGGTACTCCTGACTCCAGGGCCTGTGCTTTATCCATTACGCCACCTAGCTGCCCCTACATTTTACTCTTAAAGAAGCACCTAAGACTGAGAGATTGAATGATTTGTCCAAAGTCATAGACCAAGCCAGAGACAAAACATGAATCTAGTTCTTTTTGACACCAAGTTATTTACATTATTTATTATCTTTTTTCTGACTTTTTGTGATTTTATGACATTTACATCATTTAAGATTTATTGTAATCATTTTTGGAGGTAATTAGGGGTGACTTCACCAGGGTCATGTAGTTAGTAAGCATCTGAGGCAGATTCCAGGACTAGTATTCTATTTACTGCTCCCCCATTGTTGCCCCATAAGCAATTTTCTAAATGGAAAAAAAAAAAATCTTTCAGCACACCTTATCAGGATCACCCGTCTTAGCTTTGCTATCTGAAAAGTGGAGACAAAGTGGAAATTAAGCAAAAATATTGTAGTAGGAGTTGGGAGAGTTAAACTCCATTTTCAACTTTACCTGCTCTCATCTCTGGAGATCAGTTTCTTCATCTATAGAATAAATAGATAAACCTAGACGTTCTTTTAAAGCCATTCAAACTCTAACATCTTATTATGCAAACATTTCATTCCTTAGAGGAAGTTGGGTGGCACAGTGGACAGACTACTGTATCCAAGGAAGACCTGTGTTCAAATGAAATCTCAGACACTAGTTGTGAGACTCTGGGCAAATGATTTCAACAGATCTGCCTCAATTTATTCAGTTATAAATTAGAAGGCACATTTGAGATATTTAAGGTATCCTTAATACCTTAGGCTTCCTGCCTTAATTTTTTCAACTCACTTTTTTCTTAAAAATTACATCAGTCCTTGATTCTAGTCATACCAGATCCAAATTGGTATGACTGGGCTTAACTCCAGACTCTGTCCTGCCATAGGTAATCATGACCATTAGGATATGACAGGCTATGGGGAAAGGAGAGGAAGGCCTCTGGCATGGAGGTCTATGGGTATGGAATGCTACATATAAATATCATTCATGCCATCCTGCTTTCTACCTACCTTGCCTCAGACCCAGGTGCTGACCTGGGCTCTTGTGTTACTGAATAATGAGAGTTCCCCATATCTGGGTGTCTCCTTCCTGCCAAACCACTATGCTCTATACCTCTCAATCTGGAAAAAGTAATACCAGTCCTTGAAAGTTTGTGTCATTAAATTACTATTCCTGTGATTTCCCAGACAAAACCACCTACCTCTGACCATCAATCCCCTAGGTGAACTATTGTACGTGTTCTATTAGAAGGCAACAATTATTTTTGCTTTTTATTTTTGTCTCCCTATCACTTAACAAAGTCATTTGTATTTTTCCTGTTATTCAGCTGTTTTCAGCTGTGACCTATTTGGAATTTTCTTAGCAAATAGATGGAGTTTGCTATTTCCTGGGGGAAGAAACTACTATTATTGAGCCCCCCATTAGAGTTTAGGGTCTAAGCTCATGAAGGAGAAAACTAGACAGAGAAGTCTAGAGGGAAATGAATTCATCTGCTGAGCTTCCAGATCAAGTCAAATACTCAGCAAGAGGAATTGAAGACTTAAGCCCCAATCCTCATTAAATGTCCACCAAAGATGGTTCACTTGTCAGAGGAGTTCTCTGTCAGGAGGTACAGATCAGATTTAAGATATTTCATAATCTCCCACGGCATCCTTTGGTTATCACAATAAACCACTGATCATCAATTTACTGATAATTTGCTAAACTAATTAATAAATCGATTGATAATACCTGGAACACCTTAACCACTAACCATTGATTTACTGATTACTGGTTGGACTAATTTAAAAAAATTGATTCATAATACCTGGAAACCTTGTCTCCTAGGGTTTTGTTCTCAACACCTCTGCCTTTCTCATCTGGAAATTGGGTTTAATAACAGTACTTTCCAGAATTGTTGTTAGGATCAAATGACATAATTAATGTAAAGTGTTTAGCACAGTGCCTGAAACATAACATTTAGCTATTGTTATTATCTCACTCATTCTCAGAGCTTCAATGATTTCCTTGGGATTTCCTTGGGGGCAGATGGCTCCCAATTTCTCTTTTCCAGCCTTGACTTCCATTCTGAATTTGAGATTATCATTTTCCACTTCCATCCCAACCAATCTATCCTATCCCACTGCCATAATACTTTTAACTAATGTAGCTCACTAATATAGTTCTAATTGCCCCATTTTCCTGCTCAAAAAAATCAACAATGACTTCCAACTACTTGTGAAAAGAAATTACAGAACTGTTAGAGATCTTAGTCATCTAATGTTAATATTCCAAGTTCTTTACAATCTTTCACAAACCTACCTTTCCAGTCTCTCATATTAATTCCTTTAATAAGCCTTATGCTCAAATCTAAATTTTTATCATAGCCCTTATCATATTTCACTTATTTTGTTTTACTTTGTATTTTAATTCTTTATACAGGTACATATGTCCCTTCCTAGATTCTATAAACTATATCCTATAAGCTATCATTTATCTCTATAATTCCTGAAATGCCTGAAACAATATTAAATGAAAATAATCTCTCATCCATTATTTCTACTGCCATTCTTTTTCTCAAAATGTTCATGATACCCAGTTGCCTTTATAGGAGATCTAAGCTCCTTTCATTGGTTTTTTAAAAAAAAAAATTTCATCAAAACTCTTCAGTAAACATTTCTTCTGTCTCACCTACTAAATGATTTCTCTTCTCAAAATCTGGATACTGAGAACTTCTGCATTCAGTTCCTTTCATTGATTTTCAGTCAATTTATCAGTTAACAAGCATTTAATAAGATCCTTCTATGTGCTAAATGATATTAAAATTTCTTCAACATGTACCACTTTTCTCCCCCCATTTACTACACTTTAGGTCAGCTTTTCCTAGGTCTCTTTTATTTGTTTTCTGAAGCTTTCATTAACCTTATTTCCTGTGCCTGCAACAACTTACAGTTCTATTTCTATTAAATGGCTTCCTTCTTCACCTTTATTCTTTATTTATTTATTTTGAATTTTACAATTTTCACCCTAATCTCGCTTCCCTCCCCCCCCCCCACCCCCCAAAGAAGGCAGTCTGTTAGTCTTTACATTGTTTCCATGGTATGCATTGATCTAAATTGAATGTGATGAGAGAGTGATCATATCCTTAAGGAAACCTTCATCACCTTTAAATTACACCTTTGGAGCTGTACCTGCACTGCTCCTACTGTATAATCATTCCCATCAATCCTAAATGTAAGCAGTCTTTTCATTAATCTCTTCCCAAGAAGAATAAAAACAAATTGGGAAGAAAGAGAGAAATATATATACATATATATATATATATATATGTATATATAGTTGTGAGACTCTGGGCAAATGATTTCAACAGGTCTGCCTCAATTTATTCAGTTATAAATTAGAAGGCACATTTGAGATATTTAAGGTATCCTTAATACCTTAGGCTTCTTGCCTTAAGTTTTTCAACTCACTTTTTTCTTAAAAATTACATCAGTCCTTGATTCTAGTCATACCAGATCCAAATTGGTATGACTGGGCTTAACTCCAGACTCTGTCCTGCCATAGGTAATCATGACCATTAGGATATGACAGGCTATGGGGAAAGGAGAGGAAGGCCTCTGGCATGGAGGTCTATGGGTATGGAATGCTACATATAAATATCATTCATGCCATCCTGCTTTCTACCTACCTTGCCTCAGACCCAGGTGCTGTCCTGGGCTCTTGTGTTACTGAATAATGAGAGTTCCCCATATCTGGGTGTCTCCTTCCTGCCAAACCACTGTGCTCTATACCTCTCAATCTGGAAAAAGTAATACCAGTCCTTGAAAGTTTGTGTCATTAAATTACTATATTATAATATGGGGAGGGAGGGAGAGAGGGAGAGAGACAGACAGACAATCAAGGTTAAGTGACTTGCCCGGGGTCACTCAGCTAGTAAGTGTGTGAGGCTGAATTTCGTCACAGGCCCTCCTGAGCCCAGGTCTGTGCTGCCTTCACCACACCCCCTCGCTTCTCATTTCAGTGCAGACGTGTCTGTAGTAATTTGAAATTAATTAATAAGTTGGGGGCAGCTAATAAGATCTGAAAATGAAATGCTACATGCAAATACTATATCCATCCTTCCCATTAAGTTCTCCATAACTACCTTAAGGCCTTTAAGAAGTGTTAAGGTTCACTTTAATAAGTAGGATCATAAACTCTACCAGCTAAATATGATAGAGAGAAAATATCAATGGATTAAGAGTCAAGTTCCATTTATCACTAACAATCTCAATGGTCTTCCATTACCTCATATGTAAAATGCTAGGGCTGATCTAAGATAAAATCAAAGGATTCTTCCTACTCCAAAAGTCCGTGATTTATCTTCAAATACAAGGTGCTCTTTGTTAAAAAGGAAGAGGAAGAGGGGTATGTATGTATCTGTTTCTGTCTCTGTGTGTTGGCAGAAAGGGGGGGATGGAGACTTTTTAAAATCTAGTATATCTATTCCAGTGATACACCTGAGACTTTATCCAACAAAAACATTTAGTTTATTTCCTAATAGCCTATAGTGATAGTCCCTGTACTCTGAAACAGTAGGAATTTTTAGCCAATTATCTATATTCCATCATAATCAAAGTGTAGAGACATGCCAAGGAAGACAGAGACTACACAGCACCAGCAGCTTCTCTACAGGAGTCTAAAAGCATTAGGTAAAGTCCAACAAATTCAGTGCCTTCCATCATTTGTACTTGTATAACTGATGGATGTTTGCCAGGACAAGAACAGAACACAAAATGCCTATTCAAATCTGTTGGGATTTGGTTTATGCCTGCCTAATCAGAGAATTGAAGAGCAAATGGAAGGAAGCAGATTGAAAGTGATCACAACTTTGCATTATTTTTCATGCAAATCTTACCACCACATGAGCCTGGGGCCCACAAAAGGTGATCAAGTCATATTTATGCAAACAAATAGGAAAAGAAATAAACACACTTAACTGAGTACCAATAAACAGAGCAGAGTGCATCCATCATGTTGAAAAAAAATAATTAGGGTTCATAAGCAATAAAATTGTGAGTTGAAAATTAGCTGTAAGGTATTCTATATAAGACATTAAATCTTGCAAAAAAGAATAATAAATATGGCCCATTTCTGCTCCTTCAGGAATTTACACAAATTCATGTTATTTTATAGCTCAGTCATTTCAAGTTAAATGCAAAAATCAGCATATCAACTTTGACTTTAAGTATGTAATGCAAAAAAATCATCTTTTATTTATTATAGGGCAAATGTAATATGCAACCCATTTAAGTAGTAGTTCAATGCCTCATCATAGTGTAGAGGTGACCCTGGACTCTCAAATACTATACCAGGATAGGTCTAGTGGATTATCAAAGGTTGATCTAATTCAATTACTGGCAATACACCGTTGACATCAGGGAATTTTTTTTTTCTCCCAATCTCAATGTACTAAAGAAGATCTACTAAGATAAGGAAAGGGGCTCCCAACATGCAATCTTCACTGGTGGAAGGTCTACAGACACATCCAATGAAATCATGGATCCTTGAAATATTCAATAATGTCATTTAGTCTGGGAAAACTATCCCTAGTTCGCTGCAATCATGGCCAGGTCAAGAAGAAATTCTGAAACACACTCTGGGAAAGGTATTTCTCCCAACACCAATTCACACCCCAAGGAGTCATGATTATCCTTCTGGATTAGAAGAACATCAAATGAAGCCTGAAGAAAGTATCATTTGTATACTTCGAAATCTTTCTCCTATTCAAACTTATTGACAGAAGCTGCAATGATGGTGGCAGGGGAGGGGATAATTAGAACTCTGAACTGGTTTGAATTTGAACTGTAAGGAAACTGGCAAACACCCAAGGAAAGCTGCATCTTCCCATTTTCCTTTAATCAGCCTGAGAAAGGGCAGTGAATACTTAAACCTCACTTCCTTTTTATTTTTTAAAGAAACATAAATATGTTTTTGAGTATATTTTCCTGACTGTACCAGTGATACATAGAAAAAGAAGACATGACATAGAAGAGATATATTTAACTCTCCTTTTGGTGTTAATTTATAGACAATATACTGAATCAAAACTCAAAACAGCAAAGGATTAAATGCTTCTGAGTCCAAAGTGTAAATCAACAATTGTTTCATTGCACTTGGCTCATGGTTTTCATTGTACTTGGCTCATCTTTGAATGTTTCAAATCTTTCGTAATTTTCATGTTTCTCCCATTATTGATACCTTCCTTCTTAAAAAAAGTTTTTTTAGGGGCGGCTAGGTTGTGCAGTAGATAGAGCACCAGTCCTGGAGTCAGGAGTACCTGAGTTCAAATCTGGCCTCAGACACTTAATAGTTACCTAGCTGTGTGGCCTTGGGCAAGCCACTTAACCCCATTTGCCTTGCAAAAAAATCCTAAAAAAAAAAAGTTTTCTTGCTTTTTTGTGCAACACGGTTAATATGGATATATTTTGCATGATTTTACATATATATAGATATGTATATGTATATGTGTGTATATATGAGGAAGGAGGATACGAATTCAAAATATTTAAAATCAATGTTTAAATATTAAAAAATGAATTCTTAAAAAATAAAATACAATAAATTGTAAAAACATAGTTTCCATTACAATAGTGGGAAATCAGAAGTCATCTGATACCAGCCTCTCTATAGAGAGGAAACTGATGTGAGAAAGTTTTGGTGACCTGCTTAAAGTGACCTAGGATAAGTTCCAATCCCAGAACCTGAACCCAGGTCCTCTGGCTTCAAACCAAGAGCTTCTACTACCCTACTGCCTTCTAAATAAACAACAAACATCAATGTATATTTAAAAAAGAAAAAAAAAGTTTGTAAAAAAACTGAGTTTCTATCATGTGCATTTCATTTTTTAAAAATAAATTATATTCCTACTAGATATTTATCCCAATGAGATAGATATAGACAAAGATATAGGCACAAAGACAAAGACAGTGTGGCAGTTGAAGCCAGAAGATTTGAGTTTAAGTCCTGTCTTTGATACACACACACACACACACACATATATATATATATACACATACATATATATATATATATATATATATATATATATATATATATATATATATATACACACACACACACATTTGCTCTAAATATTGAAGACAGGAGATCATATCTATTTTGGGGCAGGGTGCATTTGTCTATCCCTTCTGGTAGTCTAATAATGTCTATGGTCCCTTTCTCAACACAATGTCTCAAAATACATAAAATACATAAAACTGACAAAGGAAATTGAAGTTTAGTAAAATTAAAATCCCCCCCCATACAAGATACCTTGGCTCCAAGACTACTAGATGTAATTTTTGTTCAATCATTTTTCAAGTGTGTCTGACTCTTTGTGATCCCATTTGGAGTTTTCTTAGCAGAGATACAGGAGTGGTTTTGCCTTTCCTTCTCCACCTCATTTTACAAATGAGGAAACTGAGGTAAACAGGGTTAAGTGACTCTCCCAGAGTCAGACAGCTAATAATTATCTGGGGTCAGGTTCAAATTCAAGAAGTTGAGTCTTCTGGACTTCAAGTTCAGAACTCTATCCATTGCTCCACCTATCCTGTTAATTGTTTGATGCAGAGATGGTATATTTCCCACCTAGTCAACCTAGAAATCCAATCCCCATTCCTCTCCTAAGGAGAGCAAAAAGAGAGAAGAATAACACAAGTATAATCCTACAAAAAATTAGTTTTGGGATTAGGATTGTGAAGCAGGCTAGATTCTAACCACTACCCTTGTTATTAGACATAATTGAGTTTCACCTCTTTTTCTATAACTGCTCTTATTTTTTTTCTCATTCATTCAATAGTATCTGTGATAAAACCAAAATCATCACCAACTAACTGGTCTGGTCTATATCAGAGTATAAGCCCATTGCTTAAGACATTCTACTGCATTTCCTCATTTACCATATTAATCAAAAAGTGTTGGTGAAAGGGCATCTCAGTCTAGTATCCAGAAGCTTGAGACAGTTAAAGCCAAAGGAAATGGGAAATACTGAATACAAGTGGACTATTAGGGTCAGCCAAAAAAAAGAAAAGAATCATTTAAAAAATAAACAACAGATGTACCACAGGTTTAGTGACTAGGGGAATCAAGCATTTCACTGAAAAGGTCCTATGGGGTGGGAGGAAGGATCTGTCATGGACAGAGTCCAAAATCAACAATTAGATTAAATTTTTATACTAAACACAGATATCCCTACTCTGTTATTTTACTCCCAGATCATAACCAAGGATTGCTCCTGCTATATATTAAGTCACATAACTTTATGTTCCTGAAAATGTCTTCCATCACATCCTTCCTTCACTGTTGGACTTAAATGCAAGAAGACTAAAACTGGGAGACTTTCACATTAAACCACCACAACCTTTTCCTTAACAGTAGCTGGGAAGATTTATAATGTCACAAAATTCTCGAGTTGGATATTTCCACATAGTTCCATCACTCATTTTTCTGGATGTACTGGAGCTAAGCCACATGGCAAAAACATCAGGATCCAAAGGGGAAATATTAACATCCTATCATTTTCTCTATGGAAAACAACCACATGATAATTTTGGCTCAAAATGCTTGAGAATATTCTCAGGACCCAGGTGCTTGTGGTGGTTAGGGGATTTTTCCCAGGTCTCCCAATTTGCATTATCAATCAAAATGTACTCAGTGTTCAGAAACTCTCAATTGGATGGTTTCTCTCTCATCCATCAGAGGACATTAAATTCTTCTTATAAATATATACTGTTGTATGTATTCTTCCAAGACTAGAATTGAAATGAGGAGTCCTCATCAACTTGGTACTCAACATTCCTGGAGCTATTGGAGTTCCCTTTCCTTCTGCTTCAAAAGCAACACACAATTCTAAATGAAACATCAATCAAATGATGCCCAATGTATTATTTCATCCATTCATGTCTCCTGATGCCTCTTCCAAGGACCCAAGCATAATGACATCTTATTGGACAGGAAAATAATAAACGGGCTAGGCATTATGATAAGCACTTTATAAATATTATACCATTTGATGCTCAAAACAACCACCATTTTATAAATCCGGAAATAGGAGTACAGAGGCTATGTGACTTCCCCATGCTCACAGAGTCAGTAAAGACCGTGAGAAGCCAGATTTGAATTCAGGTTTTTTCTGACTTCAGTCCCAGTGCTTTATTCATAGCACCTTCTTCAAATACTGATATGGCAGAGAGGACCTGGAAGGCAAGGAGAACTGGTTTTCATTCTAAGCTCAGACATAGATTCAGGGTATAACTTTGAAAAAATGGCATTCCCTCTAAAGTTTTCAGTTCCTCTCCCTATAAAATGAAAAAGGATTTGATCTAAAGCAAGGGTTTTGTAACCTAGGGTCCATTAACTTATTTTTAAAAATAATTTAATAACTATTTCATTAGAATTGTCTTCCTTTATATCCCTATATATTTTATTTTATGCACTTAAAAGAATTATGATAAAGAATTCATTGGTATTCCCAGGAGCTCCATTTCATTTTTTAAAGGCTTAGAGATCCCTTCTAGAAGTTTTCACTCTATAGTCCTATTATTGCCACTGTGATTTCTCTAGTATTTCCTCCTTTTACGTCTCGTTATTGCCTCTTGGTATCTCCTAGGCATCTTTCAAGACTGATGTTCAGTCACAACTCTTTTATGAAGGTTTTCCCAATGACTTTAGTCTGCAGTGGAAAAAGGCCTGTCTCCAACTACAGCTGATGCCTGGGTTTAAATCCAATGATTAGTACCAGTGTTTTCTCAGGCAAATCATTTAACCTCCCTGTTCCTCAGTTTCTTTGTTGTTGTTTTTGTTGTTGGTGTTATTTGTCCTTCTGTGAAGAAGACCAGGACATGCAAGTGAATTTCATTTGAGTGAGGGCAGTACTGTGCTAAGTCACCAGCCTCATGCCCTCCTCTGGAGTGGTCTAAGTCCAGTGTCCAGATAAATAGGGATTAGGACAACTGGAGTTGGTCCTCCTCAGATTCTTTGTCTGTAAAATGAAATGGTTGGTCTAGATGGCCGTTCGAGTTTCATTCTAGCTTTCAATCTATGATCCCATTGACCTTTCATGAACCTCATCACCAATTTTCAGTAGTAGATAACAATATATTTCCAGACACACTGACCAAAATAATAGGAAGATCATTAAATATTAGCTTCTATGAATATGAAGGATGAGAATATCCATCTGATAATGTATGTTGATAAAAATACTACAAAATTAACAGCATGAATATTTAATACTTGCTTGTTCCAACTTTGCTTTAATGATTTTACAAGCTTGGAAAATTAAGACACAGAAGCTCTAAAATGATTTTTAAAGACTATGCACCATTTAAGTAAAATGAATCAAAATAAAATACATACTACTGCCTATTTTACAGCTTTTCCTTGATATATTTCAAGTCAATGCTTTTTTTTTCCCCCCAATTGTTATATACTTGGTCTGTATCTGACAGTTTACCATGGGATCAATACATAGCTCAGCATCAGTAATTCTTTTTTTTTACTTAATTGGTCAGCAAGTATGAAGGAAATGAACCCACACAACGAACATTGCAAATTGCTCCCAAGTCCTTGAGGATCCCAGAGGAGGGTATATTCATTCCAAAGGAATAAGTCTAGGATGATTATTAAAAGTAGTAATCTGAAAAAGTAGTGTCTTATCATACAGTTTTAAGGACTTAGAATTTCAACCTAGCTATATTTCAAAACTTGTCCTACATTTCAGAATTTTCAGTAATTCTTCTATTTATTTCTAGAATCTCTTCTGAATAGTAGATAACACAGATGAAAATTTTACCGCAGGAAAGAAAAGCACAGAAAAGGTGCTTTGCTTTGTCTTGCTTTTCATTATCTCATTTCACTCATTAAAACAGTGAAAGTAGGACTAATATGCTATAGTAAATGAAACATTTAATTTGGAGTTAGGCAAACTGGATTTGAATCACAGCTCTCCATTTACTAGGAATACAACTCTGAATAGCTAGATGACACAGTGTATAGAGTGTTGGGCCTGGAGTTCGGAAGTTCTGAGTTCAAATCTTATCTTAGACATTTAATAGCTATATAATCCTGGACAAGTCACTTAATCTTGTTTACCTCCCTCTAAACTATAAAATGCACTGGAGATGGGGCAACTAGGTGGCATAGAGGATAGAGCACTGACCCTGGAGTCAGGAGGACCTGAGTTCAAATCCAGTCTCAAACACTTAATAATTGCCTAGCTGTGTGACATTGGGCAAGTCACTTAATCCCAATGCCTTAAATAAATAAAAAAAAAATTTTAAACATACTGGAGAAAGAACTGGTAGATCATTCCAGCATCTCTGCCACAAAAACCTCAAAAGGGATCAGGAGAAGAGTCAGGCACAACTAAAAATGACTAAATTACAACACCCCAAACTCAATTACTTTACTTTTATAGGCCTTACTTTCCACATTTATAAAAATGAGATTGAACTCAAACATGGTTTCCTTTGAGATCTGAAGCCCTAGCAGATGGTTACTAGCTTCCTTCTTGAGAATCTACTTTTGACACACCTTTGACATGCCTGTCAAAACTGTACCAAGTCATGTGAAGGCAGATGACCAATTTTTATCAGTAGACAATGACTTTTCCCTCACCTGAAAACACATTTCCAAAATAAACTCACTTCTAGAGAAAGGATTTCTTTTTTACTTTTCATCTATACAATGAAATCCAATAAGAATGACATGCCCTTCAGAATACAGTACACTGTCTCTTATTATATTCCTCCAAAGAAATAAAACTATTTAGAAAGGGGAAGATGGGTTATGGAAGGGAGTGAAGGAGAAAGCGGAAAAGTATTGAGTTACCAAAATTATCCTGATAAAGTTAATGGTCAAAATTTAATAGGGTAATAACTGTTTAAAAAAGTAGTTTATATCAAAGGCAGAATGCTGAGACCTACTAGGACAAAAATATTTACAACAGTACTTTACATTTTATAGCAAAAATTAGAAACAAAACAGGAATTTGGTAACAAAAATCTGGGAACGTCTGACCGACTTGTATATAATGTGAGGGAATGTTAGTTTCTCATGGGAATTGATGAATACAATGGAGCTGAAGAAATATCCGCAATCATATATAGGAAAACATCTTAGACTATAAAGCCTCACTGCCCAGCACTGAATTCAGAAAACCAGTGATGAAGAATGCACACAACTCCTGATGGAAAGGTAATAGATCACAATGAGGAGTCAATATTGTACTTTTTAAAATGATCAGTTGTTGGTTAAATGATTTTTTTAAAAAAGAAAAACAGTGAGGACTGAGTCAATCTCTTTCAATGAATATCAAATTATTGCTTCATATTAACAAGTTATCCCAAAACAACTTATTGAAATGCACTAAAAGTGTTTCTACATTAAGATTCAAAATATAAAATCTCAGAGTGCATTAATTAGGTCTCACCATATTTTGGGGGGACATAATGATTTATTAGTATAATGTTTAGTAACCATATAAATAATAACGTTAAAAAAATCACAATGTCATATTTTTAAAGGCTTATGTAAGAAAAATATCCTTTACTATATATTATCTGTTCCTAGCTTATTGCTACGGTCCTACACATATGTGCACACACACACACACACACACACACACACACACACACACACACATATATATATATATATATATATATACAAAAACATAAATGTTTCATCTAGGTTCTTTGAATGTAGTATTTCCATTGCAAGAGTTTTGGTTCCATGATCTTCAATGCTAAAGAAAATATAACTAGAAGCAACGAGGGACATTTTTAAAGAAACTGAATAAAGAAAATCACAAAACTCCTACTAACTAGGTGGTGCTATAGATAAGATATTGGATCTGGACTCAGGAAGTTCTGATATCAAACTTTATCTCAGATACTTCCAATATGGGTGACCTTGGGCCAATCACTTTCCCAATTACATTATATGTAAAATAAAACTAGTATTAATAGTAGTAGTAGGGATAGTGGTAGTGATGGTAATGGTGGATGTAGTTTTGGCAATGATAGTAAATAAATAATATAATAAATAGATAATAAAATAATGATGATGATGATGATGATGATGCTGATGATGATGATAACAATAGCTGTTGGGTTCCCAAGACTGTTGTTGGGATCAAATGAAATAATAACTGTAATTTTTTATGAACTATAGATAAACAGATAGATAGATGGACAAATATATATATAAACATACATTCACATATATTCATATACATAAATGTGCATGTATTTATGCACATAAACACATACCTATATGTATCTATGTAAGAATGCATAGGTATAGATTGCAATTATATGTATATATATACACAACATATATAGTTTATATATATAAATCTATTTATATATTTTAACTAATTTTATTATACCATTAAGATTAAATAAATTACTTAAGTGTTTACCATACATCAGATCCTACTAAGCACTGAGAACACAAATATAAGGAAAAGCTTAAGGTTTTTATAAAACTTAATTCGTAATGGTACTCAAAAACTTGCAAAAGAAAGAATGTGGAAAAATATCTTAGACACTCAACAATTACCTAGCTGTGTGACCTTGGGCAAGTCACTTAATCCCACTGCCTTAAATAAAATTTAAAAAAAAAGAAATGTGGAGAAGAAAGAAATTAACAGAGAATTCACCTTCATTCTATACTAAGTACAAAAAAAAAAAAACTATGAACTACTCCAAATGAATATATAATTTGAAGAATATATCTCTTCTCCCTTAACCCACTCCTACCTCACACCTCCTGGTGGTCTTCATAACATCATTCCCCCAAAGGTGTACTGCTGATTTCTAGCAAATATCCTTCCTCCCATTTCTACATGCATACCAAATGATAAATGCACTCAAGGGTTATCAACAGTCCTTTCCTGATTCCCCCAACTATTAGCACTCCTCGCCAAAATCATTTTCCACTGACTTGCTGTGCATTTGTCTAAGACAGGTTGCTGCACATGGCCCAACTTTTCCCAGGCAAACAGAATGCATTCCCTGGAAAGTATGATCTGATTTTTTATCCTCTTTCTTTCCCTTTTGAGAGGGGAGAAGGGAGGAGTTTTGTGTTTCTTGCTAGTATACCATGATGAGTAGGCAAGAAAACATTGGGTTTGCAGGCAGACTCACTAAACCCTGATTCTACTACTTACTAGCTGACTGATGTTAGACAAGTCCCTTAACCTTCATCTGCCTTGGTTTCCTCCTATATATAATGGGAATAATAACTGCACACCTGTCTCCCCTGACAGATGGGAAGATCAAGAGATAATATTTATAAAACACTTTGCAAACCATATAAATGTCAGCTATCACCTACTACATAGTGGGCTCTTAATAAATGCTTGTTGAATTGATCCAAGTTAACATGAATTCCAACCCAGACCAATCTGGAGCTCCACTACTGAGAGGTGAAGAAGATAGCACCCTAGATGGATTGCTAGACCTGAAGTCAGAAAGACTGGAATTCAAATTGGGCCCCCTCCACTTATAAAGCTGGGCTGTCTGCCTCAGTTTCCGTAATTATAAAATGAGGCCGATAATAGAACCTACTTCCCAGATTTGTTTTAAGAATCAAATGCAATACTATTTGTAAAGCTCTTAACAGAATCTCTGACTCAGAATAGGTGTTTCCCTCCCCATCTTCCCATTTAGAATTTATATTTGATATATCTGATTCTGTGTGCATTTTATAGGACTACTTCTGGCCTGTTTTTTGTAATTCCACAATACTATACATATATATATATATATATATATATATACATATATATATATATATATATATATATACTGCTGAATAAATATTTATGGGTTCACTGAGATGGCCAACTATAAACTGAGTCATACCTTCAACAGAAACTAGGCCACCTAGAGTCTACTCTTAAGAAGAAGAAAAAATAAAAAGACATAATGGTTCTGGAGAACTATATAGAAAGAGTGCAAGGATGGAAAGTGAAATACATAGAGGATGAAGGAAATAGCACACAAAAAAGAGAAATGAGTTTGTGATATTCTTTCCTTTGTAAGTGCTGACATTCATCCATTACTGCTAAGTATCACACAATTTGGCATCTCTCATGACAGTTACATGCACTATTATCAAATTTTCGTCAGCAAGGCTTACTGCCCTCATATTTTCCTACAGACTGATAAGTTACCATGTTTCTGCCTCCTGAATTTCTGTCTGCTTGCCAAAGAGAAGCATCTGTATAAATCCATCTGTTTTTAATGACAGCAGCTTCTTTGATAAACTACCCATGTGTAGGGAGGGACAGAAAGATGGAAGAAGCAAATGGGAGAAGACTTTTTCTCTTCTCCAGATTAATGTATATGGAGTATTCATCTGACACCTCATCGGCACTCCCGGCTGGTACCCCAGCAGGCAGACACTCACTAAGCATGTATTCTGCCCACTATCTGGCTACTCAGGAAGAAGCGGCACCAAGCCAATTATCTAAAGCACCCAATGTGTCTGGTTCAGGCAGCACAACCACATTTAGCAGAGCCAGGAAAATGAGCTACTCTGGGCTAAGAATTCATCTCCTAACCAAGAGAGTAGTTAGTAATGCTTAATCTGTCCGTGACATTAAAAGAACCACAGACAACACTTTTACTAAAGGCTACACCTGCCAAAACACAAATAACCTCATTTATATCTCATTGGCATCCAGTCAAGTAAAGGTCATAGACATGTATGAATTTCCTGCTTATTGGCATCAGAATCTGCCCTATTGTACAAGGCAGAACACAGCTAAGAAGTCCTCCTGGATAGCATCTTGTCTTCTCACACTTGAAAACATTTATCTCCCTTAATTTCAAAACTTTTCCAATTAGTCACAAAATATTAAAAATCAGTTTGCTTTTATAATTAAAAATGGCCAAGTTCTTTTGCATAGAACTACAACCCTTCTACAATGGCAGCAGAGGCTACTACATGGCTGTTTTCACTTTTCTTTAGTCTTAGCCAAGATAAACAGGATGAGTTTCATTTCAGATTTTCAAAGACTGATCAAAACTGGATAATACTGTGGAAATTCAAAGCACATCTTGGGATTCACAACGAAGGAACAAGATCCCACAAGACTGAAGTGAAGAAACTCAGTAGGTTAACAATTAGAGCACAGAGAAGAACTATCAGTTTCACAACTAGAGGATTTGGTTACTTTTCTTATGAATAAAAGAAGAGACAGACAAGAAAAAATTGCCCATGGTAGGAACATCTTACCCTTCCACACCATTCTCCAGGAAATCAAAGCTCCTGTTTATTTACTGAAACTGCCTTGCTAAAATGGTCATAATAGCTTCCATACTTTTTAAAAATACACTTTCTGTGGCTTTTCCCCTTACTTTCTATATTCTATTCTCCATTAAGAGAGAAGAATCAAATAACTGACCTCTCCCCTTTATATAATCTTAAGAATGTTTGTGCTAAAAATTGAGCACATAAAAATGTATAACAAGTCTTTTAGCTCTTTAATTGCATGTGCTGTGTAGCAGAGATATCTGGCCCAAGACAAGAACTGAATAATGTGGAAATGAAGACAATAGGGGCACCAGAAGGGACCCGTCTTCTCCTGCTGTTATTCTGCATCCCTGAAACAAAACAGACTGGGAAAACAGCTTACCAATATTTTCCTAAGATTACAATATGTGCATCAATAGAGGTGAGGGGGTAAAAGGAAGGGGAGGCAGAGTTGCTGAGCTAATAAATTTGACTACCAATAACTAAAAAGTACTAACTAAAAACTTTATGATATCCTGCTTTCATTTAACAAATGAAACTGAGATATAAATAACAGTAATAATTATCATAACCTATATAGCACGTTAAAGCTTGCAATGTACTTTAAATATAAGAAATAAAAACAAAGAAAACAGCACTTTAAAGCTTATAACATGTTTTAACTATAAAAATAATAACAAAAAGAAAAAACATTTTTAATAGCAGGTTTAAAAATACAAAAATATCAAGTGACTTCCCCTATCTATGATGTTGGGGGGAAGATGGTGAACAAAACTCCGGTTTAGGTAATACATTACAAAATATATACCAGCATCCTCAGTAAAATGAAAGCTTCTTTTTTGTTTTTCTTTCTCCACAATGAGTTTCTTTCCCATAGTAGGCACTTACATCTAAGTCAAATTTAATTAAATATGAAATCACTTCAGTATTTTTATCAAACACTTCTAATTTAAATACTGGCAGTACCTATTGAAGAGAAATTCTGAACAGGAAATGGAAAACAGACCACCACAATTTTCTGCAATTCCTCATTTCTTTGCCTCCAAAATTTCTCAAGATCTCTATGGTCCTGCTTTCAAATATGTTAGCTCAACATCAAACAGGAACATCAGAAGAGATTAAATGTTTCCTGTCTGGATACTTTGCCTTAGATATTATTATTCTTCCCATGACAATCTTGTTTTGACCAGCATCATCAAGAGTGATCATTGCCAAATAAAACCAATCACTGTTACCGTGGAAGGATATAAGAGCAATCCTGCAGTTTTTAAGAAATCATTTTTACTTAAAAAGTTACTAGCTGAAAAGACTTTAAAAGCTTAAGTAGTACTAGCATAATTCTAATTTCAGCTTTAATATATTTTCTCAGAAGAGAAAAATAAGTTGAATTTGACTTCTTGTTACCTGGGTCTTAAAAACACAATCAGGAAGTTTACAAATGCAATCTTCATTCTGCACACAGGAAAAGTCTTGAGAAGAGCAACTCAAACAACAAAAACTTATTGGGGACAATCAAGGACATAAATTGCTTAAGAAATCAATCCTTCCATTCTGCATGGCTCATAGAATCAAAGATTTAGAGCTGAAAGGAAATCATGAATTCTAGCCCTCTCATTTTACAGATGAGGAAACTAAAGATACGATAATTGTTTTACAGGAAAACTGAGGCACCAAGAAATTAAATGAATGGTTCAAGGCCCCATGGGTAATATACCTACTAGCCAAGATTAGTTTTCAGATCTGTTTATGTTATGAGACAGTATGGGAGAGCATTTAATCAGGAGCCCTGGATCTTCTTTCAGACATTTCTTAACCATAGGCAAGTGATTTAACCTCTCAGACCCTTGGTTTCCTCATCTGTAAAAGAGAGAGAGAGATGATCTACTTCACAGTGTTACTGTGAGAACACCTTAAAAGATCTGAACAAATATGTCATTTAACAAAACATGACTTTCAATGCAAAAGAGTCCAGATAAATACCTGCATAGAATTTGGTATTTCTTACAGCACTATTCATAACAGAATCTGAGACCCATCTTCCTGCAGAAGATGTTGCCATGGCCACACAAATCTCTATTCACCGCATTTAATAGAAATTAAATATAAAAGCCATTTTATAGCCTATTTTGTTGTACAAGAGCATAAAACTAGGAACCTAATAGAAGAGGGGACTATTAGATAACAACTCTAAATGCTAAGTGAAAAAGCCATTTTTATAGCTTCTTTTTTTAATATGAGATCGAAAAGCCTGGGACCAAAAAAGAGGGTCCCATGAGATAACTCTAAGTGGGAAATGTGGCTTAATACATATATTGTTTTTCAAAGAGAACTTTTTTTGTCTCATTTTGTTGATGAATTTTTTTTTGGTATAGTATACAGAGAAAAGAATTTTTGTTGTCCTTTGGTATATATTATAGAGAAATACAGAAGTTAACCAGGAAGAGGAAGTCATGAGAAATACTCTAAAGGACATTCAACATGAAAAGAAATATCAGGCAACTTTAAGTGCAGGTCCATACCCTGACATTCTTGGATGAACTGCTCATTTCTAACAGGCAGTTACTAATAATTTAATTTATTAATAATTTAATGTATAATTTATTCATCAATTTAATTCCTACTGCCTAGGTTAAACATGATATAAAAAACCAAAGGACAAGATATGAAAACATGTAATTATGCATATCATGGAAATATATATATATATATATATATATATCCTCCCACATTCACTCTGCTTCTGAAATTCAAACCCCCTGTAGCACAGGATCTATGTCCTTTCTTTCGGGCTTGAATTAAGGCTGCATTTCACTCACCATGCTAGCAGTGAGGGAAGGAGCTGATTGACCAAGAGCCTGGCTGCGCATCCGGATGAGGTTGGAGGTCTCTGCAGCTGCCAGCCATGACTGCTCTGCAATGGTGTTTGGAAGCAGGTATCTCCCTGTAGGATGCAAACAAAGAAAAAAATTTGAATGAACCAGTTTTGTCCCCATTTACTAAAGAACCTAGGATTTTCTCTTGTATTTGCCAAAAATCAGTGATAGTATTTATGGAGTGGGAAGGGGTGGGGGGTTAGCACTAAAAGGATGCCCAGTGAGGAAATTCCTCCATCAATAAATATCAGTGGTATAATTTTAGATTAGGTTTTTTTTTTTTAAAGAGTAAGATAAACTTTTTTGCCTGATAGGTCCCATTGGCAGGTTGATGAAGTCTATGATAGATACCTAGCACTGTTACCCATTTGAATTTTTTTTGTTTTTTTGCAAGGCTATGGGGTTAAGAGACTTGCCCAAGATCACACAGTTAGGTAATCATTAAGTGTTTTGAGGTTGAATTTGAATTCAGGTCCTCCTGAGTCAAGAGCCAATGTATACCACCCACTGCTCCACCTAGCTACTCCCTGTCCATGTAAATTATTGAAGGCAATACTAAAACAGAAACGAATGAAAATGAAGATGAATATTTACTCATAAAAGCTCACAAATGCCCTAAAATCTATCCCTAGACTTTTTTTGAAAGTCACCAGATAAAGAACCCCTGTGAATTTCCTAAGATTCTAGGAAATACATAGTATATGTCAGAGGCAAACCTTGTACATGGTCTTCCAATTCTGAAGCTGTTCTTTTATCTCCCATTTCAGGATGTCTTTACGTTGGGAAATAATGACATCAAAAAGAAAAGAAATTTTAATCTAAAGTCAGGATAGCCTGGTTCAGACTCAGATCCTGAATTCCCATAAAAACTGGAGCAAATCCCATCTCCCTGCCCCATGGAAATTAAAAAACCTCGATTTTTTTTACATATTTTATCAGTGGTCTTCAGCCCCTACTACATTACTAAAGCTGCTTTTTTAAAAGTTACCAAAGATTTTCTCCAACCTACTTAGCAAGCCTTCTTACATGTTACTCCTCTTCAAGTGCTCTGTTTCAGTCAAAAAATGGTCTATCTTCTTTCAGGGCCTTATACATGACAATCCATCCCCCTGTTTTCCTGCTTTTTGCAAAAGCCTATAAAACAATCCCTCTTTAACCTAACCTCCAAGAGTTTCATACTTCCATCTGCTCAAAAGCATAATGATGCTTTCCCCCCCACTAATCATTTCCCAACATCCTCCTGTGCCAGAGCTAGTATCCACCCCAGTACTCTGATTTTTAATTATTTTGACTTGTGTCCAGGTTTTTCTTCTCTTCACCATGATGAAGGCTCTGTAACCTTAGGCCAAGGTGATTATAATCATATCAAGCAGTTGATCCTCTAGTTAGTAGTCAAAGAAATCTTTCTAAATCACTGGTCTGACCATGACACCTTCCTACTTTTATAAAACCTCCAGATACACACAAATACCCACACACACACATATAACACATACCACACCACACACACAGCTTGCATGTGCACAGACATATATATATATATATATATATATATGTGTGTGTGTGTGTGTGTGTGTGTAATATATAATCTCATACACGCATATACACAGAGCCCTTCTGTTTGGTTTTTAAAGACTTTCATGATGATCCCTTCCTATCCTTCCAGTCCCACTTATTCCTTTTTCTATATACTCAGTGATACTGTCCTCTCTACTTAACAAGACCACCCTGCCTTTGCCTATTTCATGTATTCTCCCCAACTGGCTCCTCAGCTTGGAAAGTTTGCCCTCCTCTTCTCTGCCTCCTGGACTCCTTTAAGTCTCAGATACCATGTACAAGACTTGTCCAACTTCCTCTTCAATCCAATGTCCTCCCTCTAAGATCACTTCCAAGTTTTCACGTATTCATACTGTTTGTACATAATTGTCTATACATCATTCCCCCCCATTAATTTCTTGAGAACAGGGTCTGTTTTTAATATATATCACCTGAGCACAGGGCCTGGTTCCACAGAAAGCACTCAATAAATGTTTGCTGATTTGTTGTAAACCTCTTGAAGACAGGAACAATATTTTTTAAATTTTGTTTTTTTGCCTCCATTGGTTGAGCAGTTTTAGGCACTCTGGCAAAAATCAATTGCTTAATAAATGTTTTTGGATTAATCAAATACCTAAGCTTACTTTTGGTCCTATTGTTCTTCAACCTTTTTGTATCATTTAACAAAGCTAATCACATTCCCATCCTGGATAATTTCTCGTTTGTTTTACAGAAGCATCACATCCATAACAAATATTTACATATTACTCTTCCAAATAAACATTATGAATAAATCTTTTTTTTCTTTTCCTAACTCATCCCCTTTCTTACCCCTTAAAGTATGTTCAATTCAGAATTTTTAGGCAATCAGGATATATGACTTTCCCAGGGTCACACTCCTAAGTGTCAGAGATCACATTTGAACTCAGGTCCCTGTGACTCCAGGATCTTAGCACTGCATAGCTCCCCCTGTCAATTCAATTTAAAAGAACTAATACTAATAAATCAATACTCTTTCCATGTTCCCCAGGTTATGCATTGGCTCTCCTCTCCATTCTCTATACATTATTCCTTAGTCATTTCATTCATTGCTCTTATTCCAATCTTCTTCTCCATGAAGATTAGGTAATAATCTAATCCAAACCTTCAACTTTCACCATCTTTCAGGAGTTTCAGGTCCTTAGCCTCAATAGCTCAATTCCACTTTGGTATCCTAGCATGTATACTGAAGGAGGGCCTATGCGCTTGGATTCAGCACAGAGGAGTTTGAAGCAGGTGCCAACTGGCAGCTCTGTCACTCGTACCCCCCAGACTGGGTCACAGATCTAGTGAGGTCTAAGGAGAGGCTCTAGACCTGGGCGAGGAGCATTTACAGACCAGAGACAGTAATTGTGTGGCTCCGGCTCTCGGAAGACTGTAGGGTCTCAGATTTAGTCCTCACCCAGTCAAAAGAGCAAGGTCGGGAGCTCAGATCGAAAGAAGTCTGCAGTTTCCTCATTCTGGGCCTACATAGATTCCTCCTGCTAGATGATAATAGCTGGGACCAACAGCAGACTATTAGACCTACAATTAGGAGCAAGTTAATCATTATACTGCTAAAATACAAACCAGGGTCAAGGCAGCAACCAGTCCTTGCCCTGGATCAGAACACTCTGGACACACTGAAGCTTGCAGGTACCATGTCTGGATTATTCTGGAGATCCTTGAATCATCCAGCACCCAGAAAAAGCAGCAGGTATCTGATGCAAGAGAGACAAAGTTGCAGATTCTGCTCCTAACAAAGTCCAGAGTAAATAAAGAAAGATAGAAGAATGAGCCAAGAAACAAAACTAAAAATCCTTCTAAGCAGAGTTATTTGTGGCAAAGATAACCAGGACACAATCCCAAACAATTGACTACAAAACATCTATAAAAGGCAGCTATGCAACTGGATATAAAACTGGATCAGGAGTCAGATCTAAATTCAAATCTGCACTGAGATACTTATTGGCTTTGTGATCACAAGCATGAAACAAAAAAGAAAAGGAAACAAGGAAAAGTAAAAAGGAAGGGAAGGACAGGGAAAGGAAAAAAAGGAAAGGAGAAAAGGGGAAAGGAGGAAGGGGGGAAAGAAAAGGGGAAGAGGAAGGGGAAGGGGAAATGAAAGAGGAGAGGAAAGGGGAGGCGAGGAAAAAAAGACAAAAAAGTTTCAATCTGCTCACAGAGCATCAGTTCTCTCTCTCTGAAAGGGAATATTTTTCATCATAAGTGATCTGGAAAAATATCATCCATATCCTGAGAAGAAACAATGGAGTTTAAATGCAGACCAAAGCTTACTATCTTCAATTTTTTAAACGATGTCTTATGTATTATGTTTTTTTCTCTCTAATAATTTTCCCTTTTCAATTTAATTCTTATTTCACAATGTGATTAATATGAATTTATTTTTAACATGACTACACACATGTAGTCAATATTAGATTGTTTTCTATCAATGGATGGGGGAGGGAAGGAATGGAGAGGGGGAGAAAAATATAAAACTCAAAACTTTGCAAAGCAATGATTGTTAAAAAAAAAAAAAAACTGCCGCTGCATGTAGTTAGAAAAATAAACTATTACAAAAATTTAAAAATATGTCATTTGAAACTGCTACTTAAATAATATTTCTTAAATTCATCCCCCTCCTCTCAATTTCTATTGCTCAGTGCATTATAGATTTCTCAATACCACGTGTAATATATTCCTGACAATCCCGCCTAACTGTATATTCTCTATGTAATTGATTCTAGACACATTGCTACCATACTCATCCTCCTTTGCATACACCTGGTATCAGTTAGACCACCTAGACAGAAAGAGGAAACAGATGAATTCAGCAATCATATTATAAACCTGATGATGGGGGAATGCAATTATCTCAACATCTGCTGTTAATCTCTGGTCCAAGAAAGTAGAGCACTTAATAATCTGACTTGCTTTTACAATAATCTCTTTCTTCAAATTCTGCAAATTCTGCAGCTAACTTTTCACCATCCCAGAAAAACACTGTTGAAATATGGTGAGGAAGTGATGACTCCATCTTGGGATGTGTGATAAAAAAAGAAAGGCAGACATGGTCAAGCAAATATCCTTTATTTGAAAAGGAAAGATTTCAGAGTTCAGAGATATTATAGGTAAGATTAAATGGACTGAAATTCTAAAGTTGAAGTGAACCCAGGAAAGAAACTGAAAAGCTCTAAGTATGTATTTCATTTTTTTTCATTTCTTTATTTTTCCAACTACATGGTAACAGTAGTTTTCAACAATCATTTTTTTTTCATTTTTCTCCCTTCCTCTTTTCCCTCCCCCCCTTTCTCTGACATAAAACTTTGTAATAGACTTTATATCTATAATCACATCCAAATGGAAGAGAAAAAAAAGACATAATTCATAAGAGAAACTTTTTTTTAAATGTTTGGCTTGCATTTAAACTCCATGGTTCCTTCTCTGGTTATAGATGCTATTCTCCATTACAAGTCTTTTAGAATTGTCTTTGATTATTGTGCTGCTGAAATGACCTAGTCCATCCTAGCTCATCATCAGCCAATGTTGCCATTGGTGTGTATAATGTTCTTCTGGATCTGCTCACTTAACTCAGCATCAGTTCATGCAAGTCTTTCCAGCATGCATTTCTTAAGACCCAAAAATACATATAGCAAGGTGAAAAAAGGCCTAAATAAGGCCTCAGACAGTAACTATATGACCTGTTCAAGTCACTTTATCCCATTTGCCCCAGGTTCCTCATCTGTATAATGAACTGGCAAAGGAAATGACAAACCTCTCTAATATTTTTGCCAAGAAAACCCAAACGAGGTCACAAGGAAGTCAGATACAACTGAAACTATTAAACAACAAAGCTTTGGGGAATAAACTAATGCCTTTGAAATATGATTAAAAACTCCTCAGGCTAGGAAACAAAGTCTCCCCAAACCAAACTCTTAATGTGCCTTCCCAGATGTAGTCCCCTGCCCTCCAATCACAGCTGAGCTGGACTACTAGTCATTCTCTCACCCTGACCCTCCCTTCACATTGTTATTTTTTGAGATTCATCTTTGTCTTCAAGTCCCAAACTCTGATGTCATCTGCTCCATAAAACTCTCCCTTAATCTTGCTCTATTTGAAACTAAAAGAGATCTTTTCCCTACTCAAATTTCTGATAACAGTTTGAATCTTTCCTTTATGCTTTAATCCATCCTTCTTCATATTCTATTTATTCACATTGAAACTACTTCAAGTCATTGGATTGTAAGCTTCTTGTAGGCAGGGACTGTTACTTTCCTTTTGTATACAATTCTAATGCTATACCTTGAATGTAAAATAAACTCAATAAAAGGGATCCTGGAATTAATTGAGGGCAAATCATCCTGAATTTCCATCAATCACAGTATGTGTTAAAAAAATTTATCTTTTTTAATCTATCTTTTTAAGTCTAATGATGATGTACAAGGAATCATATCAAATATATTAATATAGAAGCTTCCAGGCAGGCAAGGTACAAACTCAAATGAAGACTGTTAAGAAAACAAGGAATGCATTCAAGGTGAAAATAGGACAATCAACTGGCTCATTCTAATCCTCCCTTCTCTTAATTCCAGGGAAACATGTAGCTATCCCAGTGTGCCCAAAAGGGATAGAGTTGACATAATGCCTATCAGAACATCAATAGCCTGCATTGAACAATTCAACAGTGAACAATTTTTTTTAATCTAATGTACTGAAACATATGTTCATATTTTGAAAAGAAAACTAAGCTTGCCTGAACTTCTCTGTCAATGCTCCTACCAGATTCCCAGACTTGAAACCTCTGAATAGTGAAAGTACTAGAGTGGTTTGCAGTTCCCTCTCCAGTTAATTTTATAGGAGTAAATTTAAATTTAATTCTCACCAAGCCCAGTCAATTCTGCTTCTGCAGCAGCTGACAACCAGTCCCCTCCTTTCCACAATTCAAGATCAGGTCCATCACCTGGGCTGTTGAAATAGCCTCCCAGCTGCTTTTTGGGCCTCCAGTCTATCACTTCTCCAGTCAATACTTCACATAGCTGGCTGAGTGATCTTCCTAACATATAGCTCTGATGACATCATTCCCTTACTCAAAATTTTCCACTGGTTCCCTATTGCCTCCCCAATAAAGTCCCCAAACCCTAAGTCTGACAATTAAGGACTTTCATGTCAGACCAAAATAACTTTCAAGCCTCGCCTTCATGCACAGCCTTCTCTTCTCCTGCTAAAAGTCTCTCAATCCTCCTTGACCCTTGTATAGCATTTTATATTGTTACTTGCCCTTCATTCTCAAAGAGAACCATGGCATTAGGGACATGATACCATGACATATAAGGGAATTGGACTTAAGTGAGGAAGGATTATACAAAATCACCAGCCTCACTTTTTCTTCCAGACTGATCTAAGTGCAGTGGTCAAATTTAGATCAGGATAACTAGAGATGGCCCTGGATACACAGGGGCATCTGGACTTTTTAATAATGATTTCTCCCTAGCACTTATTTTTAACTGCTATGACACTTATGGATGCCCATATCATCTCCCCTACTGGGCTTTAAGTTCCTTGAGAAAAGATATTATGCTTTGTTATGTTTGATAGCTATTTCTAAAACCCTCACATTCCCAAGAAGATATCTAGTTCATAGTACATATTTAATATTTATAATTGGATGAAATTAGCATTTATTATTTGTCCAGCAATGCCAAGATATACTTTTTAAACAAAAAAAAAATAGAGAAATTAGGCTCCTGCCCCAACAAAATTCATTTGACTAATGAACATAGTTATTAGTATTTAATTCAAACAAATGACTGATAAGGACTAGAAATCTTTTCCCCCTGAAAGTTCCTCTCATCCCAACTTTCCCATTATTGCATCCTCTTTGGCTTCTCACTCTCATTCATCTTACACATTCAACTTCTTGCCTAATCTTGTCATTTCTACTTCACAGCATCTTTCATGCATGCCTTCCTCTGTCCCTTCTCTGATTCCAGTGCAGGCCCTCAACCACTCAAATTGCTGCAACTGCCTGCTAACTGGTCTCCCAACCTCAAGTATCTTTCTACTTCAATCCATTCTCTACTTAATGCCAAGGTGATTTTCTGAAGTGTAGATCTGATTATGTCATCTACTTGATCCAGTCACTCCTATATTATCTCCAGGATCAAATGGAAGAACCCCTGTTTGTCATTTAAAGTTCTTCATAATTTGGCCCCCTTTCTATTTTTCCAGTCTTAAACTCCTCAAATTTTATTGTTTTTATTATTGTTGGTGCTGCCTAGTTGTTTCAAAAAAGTCTGACTCTTCTTGACCCCACTTAAGGTTTTCTTGGCAAAAGTAATATAGTGGTTTACAATTCCTTTCTCCACTTAATTTTTTGAGTTGAGGAAACTAAGGCAACCTAAAAAGGATTCATTGGACTTCTGGTCAAGATGGCAGACAGAAGCCAGGCACTATTTTAAGCTCTCTGTCTTTTCCTCAGAACTAACATGAAGTCTCATAACAGAATCTGAATCCACAGAATCCAGATTAGAATTGAGGAGAACATCACACAGAAAGGTGTATCACAGTAGAGTGGGGGCAAGTCAGGGGCAGAGAACAGAGACCCATTGTGGGGTGAGACCTGGGGACTAATCTGAGAACAGCAGCAGAAGCTTTGGCTATGTATACAGGTTGCAAAAGAGCCCCAGCACAATGGGTGGGAAAGCTCTAGTGAGGTGGCCAGACATCTATCCAGTCAACTCTGAAGACCAGGACCCTGAGCCCCCATGTTTTCAGCAGAGTCCCCAACTTTCCAATTGAATCCCTTCCCCCCAATTCTGTGGGAGAAAGTGACTCTCCCTGGGAACACACACAGTAACAGCACCCCACCCCACCCCCAAGCTCAGGTGTGGGCAGATTTCTCTCTGTACTGAGTGAAGAATAAGGAGATTAAGTACATAGTCCAAGGGTCCAGCCCACTGCTAACCCACCATGCCCCCAATCCTAGGGATGGGCCACTAACCAAGGTCACATACATTCCAGAGAAAGTATCTAGCATCCCCTACTGGCCAGCCCTCTTGGAGTTACTAAGCCCAGTGAGTAAAGTCTCTAGGGATCTCAAAACTGAGTTCTGTGAACCAGTCCCTCTCCCCAACACAAGATCCTAGGAAAATGAGGAAATGCCATCAGAAAACAGGGTCCATTGACTATTGCCTTGAAACCAAGGATCCTAACTCAGAGAGGACTAGAGTTTCAGAGGAAAATATGAATTGGTCTCTAGCCTAGAAACCCTTCTTAGAAGAGCTCAGGAAGGAGTTTAACAATCAAATGGAAAAGTTGGAAAAAGAAAAGCAAGAGAAAATTAACATCTACCAACAAGAAAACCAATCCTTGGAAAATACAATTGGTCAAGTGCAAAAAAAAAATAATTCTCTGAAAACCACAGTTGGGCAAATGGAAAACTCCTTCAAAACTATAATTGAGCAATTGGAAGAGTAATTGCAAAAGGCAAATGAAGACAATTCTTCTTTAGAAAAGAGACTGGAATATGTGGAAATTAATGACTTCATGAGATAACAAGAATCTGTTAAAACCAAAAAAATGAAAAAATAGAAGAAAATGTAAAATACCCCCATCAGCAAAACAAATGACCTGGAGAATAGATACAGGATAGACAATTTAAGAATCAGTGGGATTCTTGAAAACACTGAGAAGGAAAAAAGTGTGAATCAATACTTCAGGGTATAGTGAAGGAGAATTGTCCCTTTATCATGGATCCATGGGCAAAATAGTAATTGAAAGAATACAACCATTTCTGGGAGGGATCCCACCCAAAATGAAAACACCAAGGAATATTGTGGCCAAACTCTGGAACTGTCAGATAAAAGAGAAAATCCTACAAACAGCCAGAAAGAAATAATTCAAATACCAAGGAGCCACAGTAAGGATTACCCAGGAACTGGCTGCATCAACATCATGGGATCTAAGGGCCTGGAATGTGACATTCTGAAGAGCCAGGTTGCAGTAGAATATTTTATGCTTGAGCTAAAGTGAAAAAGGCAGGGCTAGCATTGCTTATCTCAGACAGAGCAGCTGTAAAAAATAGTTCTTATTAAAAGAGATAAGAAAGAAAACTACATCCTCCTAAAAGATGCCATAGATAATGAAGCAATTTCAATACTAAATATGTATGCACCAAGCAGCATAGTATCCAGATTATTAAAGGAGAAGTTGAATGAGCTACAGGAAGACACAGAGAGCAAAACTCTACCAGTGGGAGACCTCAACCTCCCTCTCTCAGAATTAGATAAATCTAATAAAAAAAATAAACAACAAGAAATAAACAAGGAGATAAACAATGTTAGAAAACCCAGACATGAAAGAACTTTAGAGAAAACAGAACAGGGATAGAAAGGAATATGTATCTTTTTTTTTGAAGTTCATGGCACCTACACAAAAATTGACCATGTGCTAGAGTATAAAAAACCTCATAATCAAAGGCCAAAAGATAGAAATAGTGAATACTTCCTTTTCACACCATAATGCAATGAGAATCACACGCAAGAATGGGCCATGGAGAGAGACTAATTGAAAATTAAATAACCTTATTTTAAAGAATGAGTGGATCAAACAACAAATTATAGATAGAATTAATGATTTCATCCTAGACAATGACAATGACAAGACAACACACCAAAACTTATGGGATACAGTCAAAGCAGTTATGAGGAGATATATTCTATCAAAGTAGTTATGAGGAGATATATTCTATCTCTAAATGAATTAATTCATTCTAAACATGAATAAAATAGAGAAAGAGGAAATCAATGAACTAAACAAGCATCTGAAAAAAAATGAACAAATTAAAACTCCCAATAAATATCCAAATTAGGAAATTCTAAAAATTGAAGGAGAAATTAATAAAATCAAAAGCAAGGAAACTATTGAACTAATAAATAAAACCAAGAGTTGGTTTTATAACAAAACCAATAAAATAGATAATGTTTTGGTTAATTTGACTTAAAAAAAAGAAAGAAAAAAACCAAATTAGTAGTATCAAAAAGTTATCTCACCACTAAAGAGGAGGAAATTAAAGTACGAATCCAGAACTATTTTGCCCAACTGTATCTCAATAAATTTGATAATAAAGGAAATTGATGAATATTTACAAAAAAATAAGTTGTCCAGGTTGAATGAAATGGAAATTAAATATCTAAATAACCATATATCAGAAAATGAAATTCAACAAACCATCAATGAACTCCCTAAGAAAATCTCCACGGCCAGATGGATTCACAAGTGAAGACAGAACTCTGTCTAATTCCTTCTAAGACACCAAAATGGTGCTGATATCTAAACCAAGAAGCATCAGAGGAAAAAAATTATAAACCAATTTCCCTAATGAATATGGATGCCAAAATCTTAAATGAAAAATTAACAAAGCAATTACAGCAAGTTATCCCTAGATAATACACTATGACCAAGCAGTATTTATCCCAGGAATGCAAGTTTAGTTCAATATTAGGAAAACTGTCAGTATAATTGACTATACCAATAGCAAACCTAACAGAAATCATGGGATTATCTCAAGAGATGCTGAAAAAGCCTTTGACAAAATACAGCACCCATTCCTACTTAAAACACCAGGAATAAATGGATTGATCCTTAGAATGATGAGCAGTATCTATCTGAAACTATCAAGAAACATTAAATGCATTGAAGAAAAGCTAGAGGTATTCCCAATAAGATCAGAGGTGAAACAAGGATGTGCATTATCATCACTACTATTCAATATTGTATTAGGAATGTTAGCTTCAGCAATGAGAGAAGAAAAAGAAATTGAAGGAATTAGAATTGGGAAGGAAGAAACAAAACTCTCACTCCTTGCAGATGACATGATGGTATACCTAGAGAACACTAAAATATCGTCTAAAAAACAACTAGAAACAATTAGCAAAGTCACAGGATATAAAATAAACCCTCATAAATCCTCAAAATTTCTATATATTACTACTAGGATAAGTAAGAGCTAGAAAGAGAAATTCAATTTAAATTAACTTCAGACAACACTGGGAATCTACCTGCCAAAGCAGACTGAGAAACTCTATGAAAACAAATATAAAACACTTTTCACATAAATAAAATCAGTTCTAAATAACTGGGCAAATATCAACTGCTCATGGATAGGCAGAACTAAAGTAATAAAAATGACAATTATATATAATTTAAATTACTTATTTAATGTCATACCAATCAAGCTCCCAAAAATTATTTTAGAGAGCTAGAAAAAATGTAACTAAATTCATATGGAAAAACAAAAAGTAAAGAATATCAAGGGATTTTTTTTTAAAAAAATACAAAAGAAGGAGGCTAAGCCTCACCAAATCTAAAAGTATATCATAAAGCATCAGTCATCATAACTGTCTGGAACTGGCTTAGAAATAGAGTAGTAGGAGTAGCTAGGTGGTGCAGTAGATAGAGCACCAGCCCTGGAGTCAGGAGTACCTGAGTTTAAATCTGGCCTCAGACACTTAATAATTGCTTAGCTGTGTGACCTTGGATAAGTCACTTAACCCCAATGCCTTAAATAAAAATAAAATTAATATTAAAAAAGAAAGAGTGGTAGATCAGTGGAATAGACTAGGTGCAAAAGAGACAGCAGGAAATGATATTAATAATCTGCTGTTTGATACACCCAAGGAGTCCAGTTTCTGAGATAAGAACTCATTCTTCAATAAAAACTGCTGGGAAAACTGAAAGATAGCATAACAGAAACTATCTGGAACAATATCTCACACCAGATACCAAGATATGATCCAAATGGGTGCAGGATTTAGTCATAAAAAGCAATATTATAAGCAAACTAGAACAATGGATCTATGGAAAGGGGAGCAGTTTATGATGAAGGAAGAGATAGAGAACATCATCCAAAACAAACTGGGTAAGTTTGATTACATTACACTGTAGCCAAGTTCAAAAGAAATGTAGTAAATCAGGAAACAATTTTTACAAGTAGTGTTTCTGACAAAAGACTCGTTTCTAAAATAAATAGAATATTAAAAAAAACAAGCCATTTCCCGATTGACAAATGGTCTAAGGATATGCAAAGGCAATTTGCAGAAGAGGAAATCAAAGCTATCTATAGTCACATGAAAAATTGCTCTAAATCATTACTGATTAGAGAAATGCAAATTAAAGCATCTCTGAGGTAACACCTTATACCTCTCAGATGGGCCAATCGGAACAGAAAGGACAATGATCAATGTAGGAATGGATGTGGGGAAAACTGGGACATTAATGCCTTGTTGGTGGAGCTGTGAACTGATCCAACCTTTCTGGAGAGCAATTTAGAGTTATGCCCAAAGGGCAATAAAAATGTCCATACCCTTTGATTCAGCAATACCTGGATCTATATCCTGGGTCTGTACCCTGAAAAGATAAGAAAAAGGGCAAAAACAGGGGCAGCCAGGTGGTGCAGTGGACAGAGCACTGGCCCTGAAGTCAGGAAGATTTGAGTTTAAATCCGGCCTCAGATCCTTAATAATTACCTAGTTGTGTGAAGTTAGGCAAGTCCCTTAACCCCATTGCCCTGCAAAAAACAAAAACATCACTTGTACAAAAATATTCACAGCAGCTCTGTTCATTTAGCAAAGAACTGGAAACCAAGGGGATGTCCATCAATTGGGGAATGGCTGAATAAATGGTGGTATATGATGGAACATTACTGATCAATCAGAAACCAGGACGGATGGAATTTCAGATGCCTGGAAAGACTTCTATGAACTGATGCTGAGTGAGATGAGCAGAACCAAAAGAGCATTGTACATCCTAACAGAAACACTGGGGTAGTGATCAACCTTAATGGACTTGCTCATTCCATCAGTGCAATAATCAGGGACAATTTTATGGGATCTGTGTTGGAGAATATCATTTATATCCAGAGATATATAGATGTGGAGTTTAAACAAAGACCAAAAAGAATTACCTTCAATTTTTTAAAAAAAAATTTAAGTACTACATAAATTTGCTATCTCTAATTTTTTATTTCTTCCTCAAGGATATGTTTTTCTCTCACATTCAATTTTGATCAGTGCATATCATGGAAAAAATGTAAAGATTATCAGATTGCTTTCTATGGGGGGAGGCAGGAAGTTGTAGAATTGAAAATCTTATAAAATGATGGGTAGAAACTACTATTGTATACAATTGGAAAAGAAATAAAAGATATAATTTTAAAAATTTAAAAATAGAAGAGTTAAGTGTCTTTCCCAGAGTCACATTAACAAGAAAGTATTTGAGGTCAAATTTGATCTCACAAAGTTAAGTCTAGACTTGGCTCTGAACTACCTACCCAGCTGCCTTTCATATTACCTTCATATATTCTGTATTTATTTTGTATATAACTAGTTATTTGCATACTGTCTTCTCCATTAAAGTATGAACTCCTTGAGGACAGGAACTATTCTGTCACATAGTATGAATTTAATGTAAGTACAGATGTACTCTGAATCTTGAGATCTTTGCCAGTGCAGATCAAGCTCTGGTGACAAAAGGTCTCAACTATCCAACCTAGCTAAATACAAAAAGTTTCATTATTCAGAAAGCTGATCACAAAGAGAGAAGATTGTTTTTTGTGATGAATCACTATTTACTATCTTTCATGGGCTACAGAATCCAGCTGAATAGATAGAGAATCTGCTTCTCAGATAAAAAAAATACATTATATACTATTTTTGAAAAAAAATAGAAAAATGAAGATATAGTCTCTAAAATGATTGTTAAGATGGTAAGTTTCCAAATTCCCCACTAAAAATCTAAAAGAGATTATATTAAAGAAATTATTTGTGAACACTTAGCAAGTAAATTCATTATTAATATGAGTCATACTAGAGCCAAAAAGAATTAATCATATCAAACTAGCCTCATTTCTTTCTGGACAGGGTCAACCATGAAAATTCTATACATAAAGCCCCTCCATTTACATAGGCAAATGGAAAAATGTAAATAAAAATATATAATTAAGATGTCCTTAATTATCTCCTAAGTTAAATATAATTATACAGAGAGTATCCATAATATAACTATATAACACATTAGTTTTGTGGATTCTGTCTGTCTAGGCCAAAGCAAAATAAAAATAGCAACTGAGGGAATGTTTTGAGAATCCATCCTTGGTCCCTACTGTGTTCAACATTTTTATCATTAACTAGAAGACAATATGTCACAAGTTTATTAAATTTACAAATGACACACAAGTGAACTGATGGAAGTGTAAAAACATTTAGCATGCTTCTTAAGAGTCATTATCTAATTAGATTTCTACAGAATGTAACAGCCTATACTTGAGTTAAAAAAAAAAAAAACAACTGAAGAAGTGTAATAGGAGAAATGACCAGATAATTTTTGAAAAAAAGGTAAGGAAGGGAACCTAGAGGCTCTAATGGACTGAAAACTCAATATAAATTAACAAGACGATATGTTTAAAAAGAAAGAAAGAAAATACAACCTATGTGATTTTAGGCTTCATTAATAGAAGTAAAGTGTCCATAATATAGGTCTTGTCCCATATTTACCTAATTCAATATCATCACCAAGTTATAGTTCTGGGCATGTGGTAGATAGATGTAGCAATATCCAAAATAGCAGAGGCATCTCACCAACCCCCTATTCCATTCCTGGAAACTCACCTGGGGGCATTGCCATTTGCTTTGCTGTTGAGTCCTAAGGAATGAGATCTTTCCATCTGAATTGCAAGTGACACCTCTCCTATATGTTGTGTCTCCCAATACTACAAGCTCTTTGAAAGAAGTTGGCCTTATTTCCTATTTGTATCTCCAGGGATTAACTATAAGCAATTAATAATTTTTTGCACATTCATCAATCGTGACTACTTGTTAGAGATGTGATGAGGAGTCATACTTCTTTCAAGTTTTAAAAGAAAGTAAGTGAGGACCTAATGGGATGTCCCCAGCATTCCAGCCTCCAAGACTTTGTCCATATAGTTGGTCTACAATACCTCTGAACCTTTTCAATTCCTATTTAGTCACCTCCTCCAGGAAGACTTTCCTTGGTCTCCCTCAGTTAGCATCATCTTCCTTCTTCAGTATCACAAGCCTCACTCTATAGTACTTTGTACCTTCTTGGTGATTTTACCTCAGTCTGTTTTGGATTATAGTTACTTCTCTAAGTACCTATGAGGACAGGGCCTGAGTCTAGAGATCAGTACAATAACCTGCCAAGGATTTTCTTAATACATTGTTAATATGAGCCAGACTGGATCCATTAAGAATCAGTAATATCAAGTTCGCCTCATTTCCTTCTGGGCAAAGTTGATCTTGAAAGTGCTAGGTATAGATAGAATTCCTCATAATATTTGTATAGGCAAATGGGAAAATGTAAGCATTTTTAAATGCCTTTAAAATTTTAATTGAATTTATTGAATTGTTTCACTGGCATAAAATAGTGAAACTAACTACCCTGTCTGTATTTAATATCAATGATATCAACTGAGTCCTGATTAGTGTGAATAATGAATTCCCTTAAGGGGTGGCATTATTAGAATTCACATTGCATATTTCCATTGGAATAGAACCAATTACCATATTTTACATAGTAATAACTTTGAATAGTATCAACTTGAATAGATGGGACCACTTCAGGAGATTCATGTGCACAAATTTAAACCAAACTCTTTTAAAACTGAGAATTAGGAGGGGGGGAAATGAACATACTAAAATGTTGAAGACTATTTCACATGAACTTTGCATGTTAAGGAGTTCTGACTTTTATTTTGAAATGTTTTCAAGAAATCTTTACTTATATTCAGAAACTTACTTCAAGTATCTTTGGCAAAATGGGTTATCTGCAAGGTTCTTCCCTTTAAGCCTACTGGCTCAATAAAATAGCAAAAATGACCCAGAAGTATAGATTTATTGAAGTATAAAACCTATCACTAAAAATTCCACTGCTTCTCTCTATTGGAGTATTAGACATCAATTCAGAAAAATCTGGCTTATGCAAGATATTACTCTCACAGTCCAGATTACTTATCAGCTTTTCAGTCAAAACTCCTTTGAAATACAGCTTAAGAAGGAACAAGGGAATAAGACCACAAGGAGGGAGAGAAATCAATAGACTATTATATGACACTTCAGGAAATTTTCTCCCTTCAGTTCCCAAAGTAGAAAACTGAGTACTGAAGTGAAAATTTAAGGGAAGGGGAAGAGGATATTATAATCAGAAAGACTACTGTTAGAATTGTGATAGTGGGGCAGCTATTTATTCAGACATTTATTAACTGTGTGACCCTAGGAAAGTCACTTAACCCTTTTTGCCTTAGTTTCCTCATCTGTAAAATGAGCTGGAGAAGGAAATGGCAAACCACTCTAGTATCTCTTTCCAAGAAAATCCCATATGAGGTCACAAAAAGTCTGACAGGATTGGACAAGTAAATAACAATACTATAGGCCGCTAGGTTCTCAGGGCAGTTAGGAAGACACTAGTTCAAACCTAGGCTAGGACACATACTAAGTGTGTAATGTTAAGCAATTATTTTAACCTCTTTTGGTATCGTATCCTCTTCTGCAAATGGAGGATAATGATAGTACATACCACCTAAGATGGTTGTAAGGATAAAAAGAGATATTTACATTTTGCAAACCTTGAAAGTGCTAAACAAGTGCTAACTATTATGATCATCAAGGATAAATGCATTTCTAAAATTTTATTGAATATGTAAAAATGTAAAGGGAAGAAACGACTTTTTCTTTTTACTCTTTTTCCATCAATGTTACTGACCAGTTCAGACATCTTTCAGTTATAACAGGTATGCCAGTGGTTGATTACATGACAGTAAAGGAGAAGGTGTGGACTCCTACCCCTACAATCTTGTACCCCTCTCCAAACCCATAGCTTGATATTGATAAAATGTGGATATAAGAATGTCAGTAAACTAATCTATACAACAGAAAAATATGACATTCCATAAGCAATACTTATGAACCATTCACCTCTCCCAAACACCCCATCCAATACCCAAACTCTCTAAAATGTCCTCTCACAGGAGTTAAGTCTGTTCATTGTAATTTTGGAACATTCACTTTCAGTTGTTTTGTGGATATTCTTTTCATTTGCATTGTTATAATCATACTATATTTACCTGGCATTGCTTATTTCATTTTGCCTTAGTTCATTTGATTTGATTTAAAAATAGAAGAATGCAAAAATAAAGAAACAAACATAGGAAGAAGGAAGGAAGGAAGGAGGGAGGGAGGGAGGGAAGGAGAGAAGGAAGGGAGGAGGGGAAAGGAGGGAGGGAGGGAAGGAGAAAAGGAGGGAGGGAGAGAAGGAAGGAGGAAGGAAAGCACTATTCTTCCACAAGGAAGCCCAAATGGATTCTGCAACATCACTACCAAGTAGCAAAGGTTATCCAATTTTAAAGCAAGAAAACCCTGGGTTTAGGAGTTAAAAGAGAAAAGTTCTAGGGCCTCTTCGTCTAATAGCTACATGTCACATAAGCCACAACTTTATTTCTTCATCTTCAAAATGGGAACATTGGACTAGTTGGACTAGTAAATTAAACCATTCTTCTTGCCGACTACACTCAGTTCTATCCTTATTCACTTATCATTCATTCATTCATTTGTGAACAATTTTAAAATTCTCTATTACTTATTTGCATTCTCTATCATTTGGGGTTCTCTTAGCAGAAATGCTTGAGGATAGTTTATTTCCTTCTCCAGCTCATTTTACAGATAAGGAAACAAGGCAAAAAGGATAAAGTGACTTACTTAGGATCACACAGCTAGTGTCCGGAGCTGGATTTGAACTCACAATGAGTCTACCTAACTCTAGGCCCCCATGCTCTGTTTTCTTCACTATACCACTTGCCTGCTCATTCCATCATCTATAATTTTTCTTAATTCTCAATTGCGCAATGAATTCCCCGGGTATCCATGTAGGTAGGCAGCTAGGTGGCTCAATGGATAGAGCACTGGCCTTAGAGTCAGGAGGAAAGGAGTTCAAATCCAGCCTCAGACACGTGACAATGAGCTGTATGACCTTGGGCAAGTCATTTAACCCTAATTTCCCCTTATTCAGAGTTATCTTCAGTCATCCTAATCCATATCTGACCACTGGACTCAAATGGCTCTGGAAGAGAAAGTAAGGTGGTGACTTAACACAGTACCCTCTCAAATTCAATTAACCTGCTCATCATGGCATCACCTCCTTAATGTCATGGTCCTCTTCAAGAAGGAAGGACAAAAATAATATTATCCATATTAGTACTCACATTATCTCTTTCCTTACTTGATTAGGTAATACAAGAAAGGAAGTCCAAAAATTGAATGGGACCTCAGAATCCAGTCAAACTCCTTCATTTTACCAAGAAAGAAACTGAGGCCCAGAAAAGGGGAATAACTTGACCAAAGTCCCAGAAGTAGTGGTGTCCATATCTGAACTGGAAGAGAGCCTATGATCTCTTTAAGCATCTGCCCTCCCAGGACCCACTTGTCCTTTATTAAATGAAGTACTGGGTTAATGAAAGTTTTCATGCTTAAAAGGGATAAAACAGTAGAAAGTCACTGCTACTGACTTTCCCTACAGATAAGAGTAGAGTGGATGATTTTGAGATCAAGACCATGAGCCTGGCTTGAGTCTGAGCTGCAGAAAGCATCAATGAAAGATTAATTCCCTGAATTAACACTGAATGCACCAGCAGCAGAACCATAGCAGAGGATTCATTTCTACATGGATACAGCAAGTTGCTTGACTACACACAGACCCAACCCACCACCAAGGCAAAAAAGTCCACACTCACAGATAACTGGGCATTGATTATTTAGGAAAATAAATCACAGCAGCTCTTATTTATGGAGCACTTTGCAATTTCAAAAGGGTTTTACTTATATTTTCTCATTTGATTCTCACAAGAAACCTGAGAAGTGCTGTTATTATTTGTTTTACAGTTGAGAAAAATAAGGTAGAAAATAGTTGTCAATCAGTTAATAAATATTTTATTAAGAAACTACTCCGGGGAGCAGCTAGGTGGCACAGTGGATAGAGCACTGGCTCTGGAGTCAGGAGGATCTGAGTTCAAATCAGGTCTCTAGCTGTATGACCAAGTCACTTAACCCTACTGCCTTGCAAAAACTAAAAAAAAAAAAAAAAAAAAAAAAAAAAACCCAAACCAACACACAAGGAATTACTATGTGCGGGGTACTGTGATAAACACTGGAATACAAAGAAAACTAGAATAGGCCCTGATGTTAAGGAACATACAGTCTAAGGTGACATAGCCTGGTTCCACATCTTTTAAATGTCTGAAGCAGGATTTGAACACAGATCTTCCTCACTCCAAGTTCAACACTAAATCCACTGAACCATCTAACTTTTTAGAAGAAGGAAAGAGAAGAATGGTATAATATAAAGAATGCTGGATTAAAAGTCAAAAGGCTTTAAGGATGGTGATGATATAAAGATAACAACAGCAAAAATGATAATCAGCGTTCATTTAGCACGTTAAGGTATCTCATTTCAACTTCAGAACAACACTGGAAAGGAGATACCGTTATTCTTCCTCATTAATATAGATGAGAAAAACTGAAGCAAACAGAGGTTAAATAACTTGCCCAGGATCATACAGCTTTACTAGGTGGACTATGAGAAGCAAAAATGTAAATTATCAAAAGTCATTCTATTTATCAATAAGCAAGGTATATGGGGTTTAAATTTCTACTCCTTTAATTATTGTGCCTATAATTAGTTTTCTGAAACTGAAATGTTCTCTCTATTTTTGCCTCTTGGAATCCCAAGTTTCCTTTGAAATTCAACTCAGTTTTTTTAGGTTTTTTGCTAGGAGATAGGGTTAAGTGGCTTGCCCAAGGTCACACAGCTAGATAATTATTAAGTGTCTGAGGCTGGATTTGAACTCAAGTCTTCCTGGTGCTCTATCTACTAGCTGCCCCTGAAATTCAATTCTAACACCATCTGCACAACAAAGGCTCTTAATGTGCAGATGATGACCTCCTTCACTATGAAGAAGAAAATGGAGCAGTTCTAATCTTAAATGTATGAAATAAAAGATACAGGATTATAAAGATAACACCCCAGTTCACTACGAAGCCCTTCCTAATCCTCACTTCTCCCTAATAGAATTTGTATTTATCCTCTGAGTATTCTAGCATCCAGAACTTGATAGATCCTTATCTCTGTGTATCATCTCCAATTTTTCTCCTATATACACTTGTTTGCATATTGTCCCCGCTTCCCCATTAGATGATAACTCCTTGAGGGCAGGGCCTAAAGTTGCCTTTCTCTGAATTCCCACTGGTTAACATAGTGTTTGGCATAGAGTAGACACTTAACAAATGTTTACTGACTTAATAAATGTTTATTTAATATATGTGTGTATGTGTATGTATAAGTGTGTATATGTCACTCTCCTCACTATTGCCCTCTCCTTTGAGAGTAAGCTCCTTGAGGACAGGAACTAGTTTCATTTCTGTCTTTATAACCACAAGGCCTAGCAATTAATACATGTTTATTGACTACATACTTCTCTGCTCTAGTTACTCTTTTACCATCTGTGAATTCCTTTGACATTTATTATTTAGGTCACACACACACAATTTTAACATTTGTTCATATTTCCTACTCAATTATTTTCCAATTGTTCCTCATGTCCACAGTAACATCTTTTAAGATCCTTGAGAATAGGACTGGACTGAATTCTGTTCTAGCCACCCTGGGTGACTGTCATATTTGTAGGTATCAAGAATTGGCATACAACTTACTATTGTGACATTTGACTGAGCATTTCAGGACATCATGAAGCATTACTATATCAATAAAGTTTATGGCCCCTACACTGAAGAAAATCTTATAATCTTTATTCATTCCCAAAACTCAATGTTTAAGAAGAACAGGGACACTGTAAGTTTTAGGGCCTGACATCACCCCTCATGCATTATTTTATATTCATACTCAGATACCCATTACTGATAATAGAGAAAGAGAGAGTAAGAGATGGATTTATGGCAGTTGTTTGGAGCCATTAATACCATGCCTTAGCTAGTTACAATTACATAAAACTTTACTTAAAATTGATTTCTGCTGAAGATCAAAAGTCACCAAAAAGTGTGATGCTATTTTAGTCATGCATCATTTACTGCCTACAACTTAAGAAAATTAGAATCAGTCAACTACATTACTCAAATGTATGTGCTGGAAATGAATGGACAATAGTGGTAGCTACTCAGATTTCAGAGGTCAACTCTACCACCATTTTTAATATTAAATTGAGCCTTTTACAACTGATTAAGTTACTTAATTTTTCTCTTCCAATTCAAATAACTTCTAGTAAATGAAGCATGATAATATGAATAGAAAAATAAATTTTCAATCAGAAAAATCTGTGTTCAAATTCTACACATGACATTATCAGATCATGAGACAATGGGCAGACAGCTCAATCTCTCCATGGCCCAGGAATTTATTTCTCTACGACTAAATTGTAGCACAGTTTCCAATCTGTGTTAGTTGACAGGATTCTTCACTGAGAGTATCCTGCACCAATGAATTAGGGGTCCAGATCAAAATAATTAGCAATAATTTAACATATAATTTAGAACATATTTCTGCTCAAATTTGGTCCTAGATGGGCAGCAGTCTGTCCTGGTACAATTATTTGTTTTGATGTACTGCTTCATATCCTTTCCCAAACACAGAAGCAGTGGCAAAGTGTTTAGTTTTTAAGACTACCTTGTTAAAGTGGATTACAAAATCTACTGCTAGTCTTTCCCTTGAGCCTTTCTAATTTCTCACATAGCAACTTCTCTGGGACTTGTACTCTTTTTCTTTTGAAATCTGCTCCATAGAGAGACTACAAACAACAAATAAGCAGCAGTCCCAAGTGTCCTCTACGAATGTAGCAATTCTGATTTGAATTGATGCATTGTTGTAGTATTTCAAAATGCTCACTGAGGAAGATAACTATGAAGCCAGCAACAATCTCAGCACTATCCCTATTTAAGGAGTCAATGCAGCCTTGAAAGGCACCTGACTACCAGGTTATAAAGAAAGGAGGGGAAATTTGGCTAATTACCTATTTCACAAGGGATTTCAAGCTTCTAGATTTTAAAAAAATACCATTAAATATCCCCTAAGATTGTCATAGATAAAGCATACATCCACACATTTTAGATCTCTTTTCAGTTACAAAATAATCAAACCAAAGAGATGCAAAATACTGAAGGATGCTAATCATTTTAAAACCAACCATAAGCATGTGATGTGACTAAGTCTACAGCAGTACTTTTCCTTTTATACTCTTAAAAATTACTGACAAACACAAAGAGCTTTTGTTTATGTGGATTCTTGCAATCAATCTGTACCATATTAGAAATGAAAACAGTATTATTACAAAAATAGTTTTAATCTAATAGACCTCCTGAAAGGTTCTTGAGGGCCAGCCAGGGGGTCCCTATGTCGTATTTTGAAAACTGCAGGTTTACACTAAGGAAATACCTTCAACACACTAGGCTGACCTTAGCTTGGAGCTCATATCCCTTAAGAGTCTAACATCTCCAGGGAGTAGCTGATATGCCAGCTTAATACACATTCCCTATATATTTTAGAGATAGAGACATGGTAAGAGAACAGTCAGTCCCTGATTGTATCAGGAGTAAAACCATGACTCAGCAGGCATACAAATGAAACGGTACTCCATCATCATTAGAACATGCCTCCTTCTCATTCCTATCCATGCCCCATTGCTCACCCCCAAACAGTTGCTCCTTCTTCCTGGTGACTGTTATACTCACAGGCAATTATCGTCCCCCCTTATTCATCATTTAGCTGAGCTACTGTGGTACATAGATTTGGTTCCTTTAATCTTCCTCTCCCATGGGTGAATGACTTTCAATTTCTTGCTCAGAATGTAAGGGAATGACTACATTGGCAGTGAGTCAAAACACTATTAAATCACTACTCTTAATGACACAAATAAATATGCTTTGAGAAACTAAGAGACTTGAGGTGAGAAAATGACAGGAAGGAGAGGAGAGTCAGAGACAGAGAAGAGGAAGAAAAGAAAAGAGGAAGAGGAAAAGGAAGGGAAGGGAAGGGAAGAAGAAAAGAAGGAGAGATGAAGGTAAGAGAGACCTGGAATCCCTGGCTACTCTACAGACCATAAGCCTAAAGAAGACCATTCAAAGACAATTTATCCCTACCAATCAAAATTCCAAAAAATTACTTTAATGAGTAAGAAAAAGTTGTAAGTAAATTTATATGGAGAAATAAAAAGTCAAGAATTTCCAGGGATTCAATGGAAAAAAGTACAAAAGAAGGTGGCTTAGTCCTACCAGAACTAAAATTATATTAGAAAGCAACAGTCATCAAAACTGACTGGCACTGGCTAAGAAATAGACTGGTGGACCAGTGGAATAGACTAGGTACAATACTCAGAAATGATTGTAGTAATCTACTGTTTGATAAACCCAAAGAGTCCAGCTGCTGGAATAAAAACTCTCTTTGGTAAAAACTGTTGGGAAAATTGGAAGTTAGTATGGAAGAAACTTGGATTATACCAATACCTCACACCTTATACCAAGATAAGATCAAAATGGATATAGAATTTAGACATAAAAAACAATATTGTAAGCAAACTAGAAGATCAAGGAGTAGTTTACCTGTCAGATCTATGGAAAGGGAAGCAGTTTATGACCAAGGGAGAGATGGAGAACCTCATTAAAAACAAACTAGATGTGGCGGCTAGGTGGCATAGTGGATAAAGCACCAGCCTTGGAGTCAGGGGTACCTGGGTTCAAATCCGGTCTCAGACACTTAATAATTACCTGGCTGTGTAGTCTTGGGCAAGCCACTTAACCCCAATTGCCTTGCAAAAACCAAAAAAAAAAACTAGATAATTTTGATTACATTAAATTAAAAGGCTTTTGCACAGACAAAACCACTGTAACCAAGATCAAAAGAAATGTAGTAAATTGGGAAATAATTTTTACAGCTAGTATTTTTGACAAAGGATTCATTTCTAAAATATACAGAGAACTGAATCAAATTTCCAAAAACACAAGCCATTGCCCAATTGACAAATGGTCAAAGGATAAACAAAGGCAATTTACAGATGAGGAAATCAAAGAGATATGGAAAATTGTTCTAAATCATTATTTATTAGAGAAATGCAAATTAAAGCATCTCTGAGATACTACCTCACACCTCTCAGACTGGTCAATATGACCAGAAAGGACAATGATCAATGTTGGAAGGGATGTGGGAAATCTGGGACAGTAATACATTGTTGGTGGAGCTGTGAACTCATCCAAACATTATGGAGAGCAATTACGAATTATGCCCAAAAGACAACAAAAATGTGCATACCGTTTGATCCAGCAATACCACTCCTGGGTCTACACTCTGAAGAGAATATGAAAAAGGTAAAAACATCACTTGTACAAAAATCCATAGTGGCCCTGTTTGTGGTAGCAAAGAATCAGAAATTAAGTGAATGTCCTTCAATTGGGGAATGGCTTAACCAATTGTGGTATATGTATGTCTTGGAACAATATTGTTCTATTAGAAACCAGGAGGGATGGGAATTCAGGGAAGCCTGGAAGGATTTGCATGAACTGATGCTGAGCGAGATTAACAGAACCAGAAATACATTGTACACCCTAACAGCAACATGGGAGTGATGATCAACCTTTGGTGGATTTGCTCATTCCATCAGTACAACAACCAAGGACAATTCTGGGCTATCTTCAATGGAGAATACCATCTGTATCCAGAGAAAGAATTGTGGACTTTGAACAAAGATTGAAGACTATTACCTTCAATTTAGGGAAATAAAAACATTACCTTATTATGTAATTTTGCTATCTCTTATACTTTATTTTTCTTCCTTGGGGATATGATTTCTCTTTCATCACACTCAACTGAGACCAATGTATGCCCCTTCTGGGAGAGGGGGGGGAAGCAAGAATGGGGGGAATTGTAAAACTCAAAACAAATAAAATCTTTCTTTAAAAAAGACAATTTATATGAGAAAAGTTCTGAATATAACTTCAGATTATTTGATTTCCCCGTCACTAGTTTCTTCTTTCTTTCATCTATTTTCATAGGGTGGCTTTAAACCCCTTGCAATGCCTTACTCTTACCAGATAACTTTCCTGCTCAGATAACTTCACTGATTTTCCTTTACTTAGCAAATAAAAAACAAATTCCTCAATCTTTCATTCTAGGTCCTTGACAATCTGGCTACTCCAATCCTGGCTATCTAGAGGTCATTTGATCTGAAGAAAAAGGGATACAAGGAGACTCTCTAGATCTCACTGAAGAACTCTGGAATTGACTGTGAGACATGGGAGACACTGGCACAAGACCACCCATCATGGAATCTCCATATCAGAAAAGGTGTTGTGCTCTATGAGCAAAGAGAACTGAAGTAGCTCAAAAGAAAATTGAGATATGCAAATTTAGGGAATTCACCTCAAATGTTTGCATGGCCTATTTCTGCCCCATCTATGGTAGTGCATTCCCATTTCATCTTGATCTGATCAGACAGTGTTGGGCACACTGCAACTTAAATAAAGAGATGTCATTTTGGTCCTCTTTGAGAATGAAGCACAACAACCAACCAACAGGTATCAATTGCAAAAAGATGACCACTATAAGGGCATACTTAAAAGTGCTAGATCAGAAGTTGATACACTCATATTCAATCTTGTCCCTCTCACTTTCCTCCTATTTGATTAGAGGGCCAAGTTATTAAAAATCTCTTGGGTCTCAGCTTCCAGATCCATAAAATGAAGGTGTACAGGACCTCTAAGGTCCCTTACACCTTCAAAGCTATGATTCTACTGGGTTTGGGTTTTATTTGGATTTTTCAAGGCAATGGGGTTAAGTGACTTTCCAAGGTCACACAGCTAGGCAATTATTAAATGGCTGAAGCCAGATTTCAACCAGGTCATCCTGACTCCAGGGTCAGTGCTCTATCTGCTGTGCCACCTAGCTGCCCCAATCCAAACACTGTTTTAAAATTACCTAGAAGAAGAGTGTTCAACAGAGTAGACTTGCTGAGATGTTGGGAAATAGCAGTGGTACCCAAACAAGGCTGCTACATTGATAATGCTTATCTGTCTTCCAACTGGAGACATTATATGTGGCAAATAATGGGTTCAAATCCGGTCTAAGACACTAGTTATGTGACTTTCTGCAAGTTATTTGATCTTCCTCTGCTTCAATTTCCTCATATGTAAGATGTGGGGTTTGGACCAGATGACCTTTAATGTCCTTTCTAGTTTAAATTTGTTATTTTTACAATCTTCTGCCTCTAAGTCTTTTTACAGCCAGTCTTTGAATTCTACACCATTCTCTCCCAGATGTTACAAAATCCTTCGATTGCTCTATGGCATAGTCCAAGTGCCATCTCCTTATGAGACTCATCCAGATGCCCTCAAGTGTTATCAACCTGTCCCTAAAATTGTTTTATATAGGCATTATATTCAATTGAAATTCAGTGCTGAATCCTAACAGATCATTAATCTAAAAGGAAAATTCTGGAAATAAAATGTTTTGGGGGCAGCTAGGTAGAGTGGTGGATAAAGCCTTGGAGTCAGGAGTACCTGGGTTCAAATCCAGTCTCAGACACTTAACAATTACATAGCTGTGTGGCCTTGGGCAAGCCACTTAACCCCATTTGCCTTGCAAAAAAACAAAAAAAAAAACCAAAAATGAAATAAAATGTTTTCTACTTCCATTAGAAGGTGAATTCTTTGAGAACTAAGATTGTCTTGGCTTTTCTATTCACCTATATTCCCAAAGTTAGGGAATATATGTGCTTTGTACAAAGAAAATGCTTAATAAATGTGCATTTTTAAAGCATTTATTCATTGAGATAAAGAGATAAGCTGTAGCCTCATAGCAAATTGCACACTTACTTAACTAACAGTAGGTCAAATCCTACTGTGGTCTCTTCCTCCACAACTACAAAGAACTTTCACTGTGAATATTGCAAACTGCTGAGAGAAGGCCAACTCCTCAGAGGGGTATGGACATACAGAAGACATATTGAAATTCAGGAAAGGATGGAAATGTTCCAAAGCCCATACCTGGAGAAATTTATTCTTTTTTGTCTTTTTCCTCCCATGTACTTCAGATTGCAATGAATATCTTCCTTGGGCAAGACTACCACCCTCTCATAAATTCTGTATCCATCATTGCTATTCGTCAGTCTTGAATCCATAGTATACAAATTCTCCCTCTAAAGAAAAAGACAATAAAACCACATTTCCCCCTCAGATATATCCCATACCCCCCCAAAACATAACAACCACCCAACTCAAAATCTAACCTGGGTCAAGCCTGACCCTCTTCACAGTGAGCTGTCCCTGGACCACCAAGATAAACTCCCCTTTAGGTAGTTGTTATCCAGATATAAGATCCTTATTAGAAATAAATAATGGTTTGCCCCTAAGCCTCAGCTGCATAGTCCAATGGCTAATGCGACAACTTAAAATTGATTTTTTTAACTATTAAATACAGTCTGCCATAGTCAGTTTGATAACAAGAAAATAACACTGTGCAGTGTTGCTTAGAATGTATGTCTGAGTGAGGTCAGATTGCTCATTGGGTGGTGGTGTCTAAGTGATGTTGGAGCACAGGTCAAAGTTAACATCTGCAATTCTGCCTCCTCCTGATTCGTGTATTGAAATATAATTCAGCAGAATGAATTGCTAGACATGTCTAAACCCTCTAAGAAATGACAGATATTGATGAATGCTGCTAGCAAGATATATGGACGGAAACAGCAAATAAATAGCACCATTTTTTCTGGAAGGCAGTTGTGGATGTGTGGAGCAGCTGCTAAACTACTTGCAATCTCACTGATTTCTCTACCTGCTCCATCTCCTCCTCCTCCTCCTCCTCCTCCTCCTCCTCATTCCATCTGCTTTCTCTACCCTCGTCAACTGTACAAGGAAAACATTTGGCAAAAAATCCAACTAAAACCACCTAGCAAGTATGAAAGCATTTTTTTCTCTCCAGTCTCACTGCCTCCAATCTCTCTTCATTCCAATTCTTTTTAAATGCTACTGAAATAATCTACTACCAAAATATTCTCCTCCATGAAGCCCTAATCCAACCAGATCATCCTTCACTGAATAAAGGCAGTCCACTCCCACTCCTCTTCAGATATACAAAATGGGCCAAAGTTGATCCCAATCTACCTAATGGCAATCACTTCCCACTCTTCTCATTATCATCCATTTTCATAGATTTCATCTTCTCTTCAATACTTTGGAACACTTGAAATGATTTAGCCACTCTCAACCATCTTTTAAAATTTCTTTCTCCTGTGATTCTTTCCCCCAGGGAATATACCAAGGGGTGGGGAACCTCCTACCCACAAGCCATATTGATCTGGTATTGCCGAGGTAAGCAGAGGCAGGATTAGAAATTCAAAAAATCTAGTAGCTTTTAGGAGTGAATTAATTAAATGTTTGTTCAAATATAGTCCTCAAAAGATGTTATAAATATTTAAATGACCCCTTGACAGAAAAAGATAGAACCACCTCATACTAAGCCCATCCCTGCCCTGTATAATCATGCCTTCTGGGTGACCATCTCCCTTAGTCTCTTAGACTGCTTACATGTCACCTGCTGTGACTTACATACAAAGTCCCAATTTTCTGTTCTTGTATCCATGGATACAAAAACATAAGTGCATTTAGATTGTAAGCTTCCTGTGACACAGGAGCTACATGCCAAATCATCTCATTATCTACAATTTAAACTGTTAGTAAAATTAGTGAGGTGATCTAGTTATGTCTCAGCCAAAACCATGATAATTTCTAACTTGATTTTTTTAAAACTCTGAAGAAATTATTCCATTAATCCAAGGTACAGGATAGAATATATTCTCTAAGTATATTATAAAACAGCAATACAGAAGATAGCAACTAAGACTTTTAATGTAGTACCTTGTGTTTGAAGAGATTTCAAATCAAACCCATAGGAATATTCTTTTACATACTCAAAAACTGGCTGACATGTTCAAATTACCTAGGATATACTACATCTCTTCTACCACACTAAGCATTTTTTACATTAGCTCTAAATATAAAATGTAAACAGTCAGGAATGAGGCCATGGAGTTGTACTGTTACTTGTCATTAAGCACAAGTGATCCACAAAAGACAAAATTAAGAAAGCAACTGCAGAGAGACAAGACTTGAGCCTTTACTCACTAGCAGAGTCTAAACAGAAGTAGGAAGAGAACAAAGATATGTGTTTTATAACTTCACATACAACAGCATGTTTCCATGTCTCTCTTTCAGGGCCTTTTGTACATATGCAGGCTGCACCAAAAAGAATTCCTTGGGCTTTCCTGGAGGCTTCTCTAAAAGAGGTGATATTTCTTTCATGTGGCTCTTTTCACTCCTCCCCACCCAATTCCACCCTAACCCCCCCCCCCAAAATTTGAAAACTCAACAACTATTTTTTAAGTAGGAACAAGGGATGCAGACTCAGAAATGAAATACTTCCTGTCTTCAAAGGACCTAGATTCTACCAAGAGACACAAATTAGACACAGATGATTATGGAACAAGTTAGGAAATGAAAAGAAAAATAGAGAGGCAAAGGAAATGTTTCTTTTGTACATTATAATCGACATGAGGTTACAAAGAACAAAAAAAAGGTTTTCAAGGAGCTAACATTCTATAGGAATGTAGATTGTATACATCTGTATCATGATGTTTAACTAAATTTCTATGCATATGTTTCATGTAATATGATTTCTATGTAAAGACCACCTTTATTAACTAATCCCACTTCCAGCTAGGGCTTGTTTTCTCCAAAGTTTCAATGGAAGTGGAAGATCTAATTTTTCCTAATTTCTTTCACTTGATTCTTGGACTTCATATACCTCTCCCTTCACCCTCAACCTCCATGGAAGGCAAGTAGAGTAATTTTTCTAGCATCAAAACAAATACGTGGCCAATCTTTTTCAAGACAAATGTTTCCTTTTCAATCCAGTCAAAGTTTCATAATTCCTAATCCCTTCACTTAGTTATACATCTGCCTCTAACTTCCTGTGATTAAAGGAGGCTGAGGATGGGAATGGTAGATAATGTTCGGGACCATTTCCCCACATATCTAAAAGCAAAACCTCATGATAACAATAACATAAGTATAAAGATAAAAAGGTATGGGCTAGTTTTATCTGCAATTCTTTGTATGACCCTGAGAAAGTCACTTAATTAGCTATGAGCTCACAATTTCTTCATCTATAAAACTGAGTTATTACACCCATGACCTCACAGGGCTGTTAGAAGAACACTTTATAAACCTTAAAGTACTATTGAAATGTATTGGTGTTATTGCTTGTGAGCAATAAATAAAACATTATTAATTATTAATATTTCTTATAATTTTAAATTAATTGGATAATATAATTTTATTTTTTCTATTTTCTTTGACCGAAATCATTCTACATCACCAATGCATTCTTCTGTCACTGATATACTGATGATCTAGCTTTGAAAATGCATGTTAACTATCTTAATATCATCCCTCTTTTGACAAAAATATTACCTTAACTGGGGAAATTAGGGCAGTCTTCAAGGCAGTGACAACAATTCGCATACTTGAAGGGAGGTTAAATAGATAATAAGTAAATAAACGGCAGAGCTGAGGAGGGTGTATGTTATGGGCATGGGGAATGGTTTATGGGAACATAATGTCAACAGAAAACGGTACTCTGAGCTTTGGAGTTTGGAGCAGTGGAGTTTGGCTGAAATAGAAGTGGAGATGAAGGGCAACTGGTTGAAGTAAGATGCTGAAAGGCATTAAATCCCAAGCGAATGAATTGCATTTTATCCTAGAAGGAACACATCATTGATAGGTTTTGAAAAGGTCCATGATATATTCAAATCTGCACATTAGTCAAGTCACATTGGACTTCTGTGCCTTTGTCTCCTGAGGTTCAGTATTCGTTCAAATAATTCTCATTTTTGGTTGTGTCTGACACTTTGTGATCCCAGTTGGGGTTTTCTGGCAAAGATACAGGAGTAGTTTGCCATTTCCTTCTCCAGCTCATTTGACAAATAAAGAGGCTGAGGGATAATAAAGTGACTTGCCCAATGTCACACAGTTAAAAAAATGTCTGAGGCCAGACATGAACTCAGGAAGATAAGTCTATGGAAGATAAAGAGGAGAGAAGTGGGGAGAGAAAAGAATGGGAGGGGGAAGGAGGAGAGAAAAAAAAAGAGGGAGAAAGAGAAGCTAGAGAGTATGGAAAAAATGAAGAACAGTGAAAAAAGAGAAAGAAGGGAGATGAGGGAGAGATTAAACATATTAGATCCCTTTAAGATTCTGTACATTTCAGGTTTCTAAAGGGATCAGATGTAATGCATACTCTTCTGATACATATTCTAGAACAACAAGAAAACTAGCAACATAACAGTTATACAGTGCTTTAAGGATTACAAAATGTTTTATATCAGTTATCTCATTTGAGTCATACAGTAACACTAGGAGGAAAGGGCTATCATTTATTTCCTTTTCACAAAAGTGAGGCTTAACCAGGGTCACACAGCTAATAAATGTCTGAGTCAGAATTCAAATCTAAGTCTTTCTGTCTTCAAATCCCATACACTCTATCCATTATTCCACCCAGCTGCCAATATAAAAAAACCATAGGATATAAGAGCCTGAGAATACCACGCCAATAGCTGCCATACTCCAAGTCATCTGCCATCTCACTGAAGAATCAGTATTCATTTCAATGATGTATATCTCAATCCAGCTGAGGGTCCCTGTCCTATGCAACCCTGTCCTCATTAAGTCCTCTCAATAGGCTGAGGGATTTAGCTATGTTCTCTTTATTTTGCTAGGCTACCAGTGGAGAATAGGAGCTGTCCTCTGGGCACTTTGCTTTATGTTATTTTGCAAAACCCAAACAAAAATGAGGATGTTTTAAAAAGCATTACATGCTTCCATTCTCCTATTGTCAAAGGCAAAATGAAAACAAGGACGAATAGTCTCCTTTGTCAGTTAGCACATCACCTACAAGTTACAGCATTTGCTGTCTAAACTTCAGGTCCATTATTTTGCCATTGACTACTTTTGAGAAGTCAAACATCAGGATATGATTAAATTTCAACTAATGAACAAGTGTGTTACCTCATGCCTATGTTAGAGTAGCACTTCCAATGAAAATAAGTACCCTCACATTTCTTTAAGAATCTCCTCTGTGTTCCAAGGGTCTGCAATGTACTATGCAGAGGTATATTGCTATGTACTTATTTCAATCACTTGCAAGACCCAATTCTCAAGAGAAAAATACTGTGATATCACTTTTCTACCTATTCTGTTAAAATCATTTATTCTCTGTAGACTCTCCTCCATGAATGGTAATAGAGGTGCTGAGTAGATGAATCGGGGGAGTCACAAAGGGCAAATTCAAACACTCTTTTCACATAGCGAGAGCATGAAATCAGATCCAACAACCTGACAACTGGAGATAGCAGGGCAGAGTGTATGCTCAATAAATATTTGTTGAATGGATGAATGATCGATCCTGACTCAGATAGGGTTGCTCAGTTTCTGAAGGAAAGAGTATACACTTACACACACACTTACACACATACACACACACACACACACGCACACAATGTCTCATCTTTGCTATATTTTGACTAATTGTAATGTTCTGCATTACCTTTGCACCTACCAGTATCTGCCTAAATGTACATACAAGAAACATCCTGGGGGCATGCTTATATACAAGAGATTGCTCAGTTGTTCAGTCTTATTCCTGCCAGAACCTGCCTGGGGTTTTCTTGGCAAAGACATGTAGATTTGTATAAACTCAAGAGCACCTTCATTAACTCATGACTTTGCTCCAGAGCCTTCCTAGAGCCTCTGTGTACAGTGTTCAGCACAGAGTGACTAGATGATCAGGTAAGATACAGAAGATTATTTATAGCTTCCTGCTCAGACAGAAGGAAGCAGATTCCAGAAAGCATCACTGAACAATCCAGGAAGGAGTTAAAAACAAAGAAAAAACTTGTCCTCAGTTCTCATTTCAGGACACCATATGATGATGTCAGATCCAGAGGCACTAATGTCAAAGAAAAGAGAAATCATCAGGCTAGGCAGACATGAGAAAATAAATTTACCCTTGACAATGTGGGTTGATTAAGTACTTGAATGACAATGGAAAATGACAATGACAAATGCCAGCTACTATCACCAGGGCCATTAATATCTCAGAAACACTAATTTTTATAAATCTTTAAACTTCACAGTGGGTGGCCTTAAAGTTCTTCACCCAGTTTTCATGTGGATTAAATATATGAAATTAATTCTGTTTTTAGCTTATTACCAAAAAAAAAAAAACCTTTCACTTATTTTCTCTTCTGTCAGTCACACCAAAAATGAATTTAAAAGAAGAGGTGGCATGTCTGGTTTGTTCAATCAGCAGTGGACTTTGGGGAGTACTTTGAAAGTGACATTCCATCCTCAGGAAGGGAGGGAGAAAAGGAAAGTACTTGAAAACAGGAGGAGCAGGGAGAGAGCAAGTGAAGAGCTTTGAGTAGAGGTCTGATCTATATAGGAGAATTGAGATCAAGGGCAATATTAAGGCATAACCTCCCATCTGTCAAGTCACTTCATTTCTATCCTTAAATTAAAATTTAGTTATTCTATGAAGTTTTCCCAATTAAGTACATCTGGCAGTCAATGCTTTAGTGACTCTCAAATGACTACCACATCTCACCTGTCTCTGTAATTATCCTGGGTACTTACATATAGACCCCTATTAAATGAGGTTATCTTGAATTATTCCCACTGCAGATTTTCTGTTCATGATGCAGATGCCATCAAGAGGAAGCCTAAAATACATTTTTACCCAATTTGGATACACACAGAAGTAAGGAGAAAGCTAAAATACAGAGAAGTGAAGACTGGGTTTGGAGACAGAAATAACCAAGTTTACATTGTACCTCAGACATTTATTGGCTGTGTGATCTCTCTGAAGCCTCAGCTTTCCTCATTTATAAAACTAGAGGGTTGAACTAAAGCATCTCTAAACTTCTGTCTAGATCTAAGTCTTTAATCTTATCATTAGATAAGTCAGAAGTCAGTGCTTTAAAAATTGGGACTAGAGTTGCTTTCCTATGACCTGTGACAGTGCAGTCCTCTATTACTTTCTAATGTCCTATCTAAAACTTCTTTTCTACAGTAGATACCACTGCCCATTTTTTTTATGTCTCCCTTTCAGTATATGTAAAACTCTATGAAGAGAGGAGCCATATTTTTATCCTAAAAACATAGAATAGTATTCCATGAAGATTTTGTCATAAAGATGAAAAGTCATAAGTTGCAAGATTTCAAAAGTATGAATAGACATGGAGGACATGTTACTGGACAGGATACCAACTGGGCCAAAAGAGTAAACCCTTGATAATTTCTGACTGCTGGCTTCTCAAATTCACATAGAACTCTGTTTTTGTGAACACAAAATTATGAAACAGAGTGCTTGTCAGAGGTATATGTGAGGCGTTCAACAGACACCAAACAAAGGAAATCTATTCAATTCTTCTGATTGCTAATTTAGTCCCCCATTTGTCCTCTTTTATAATTTAATTTTCTCATCTTACCCAACATCTTCCTTTGGGTAGCATTTTCAGAATGCTATTTTAAATTAAAATGCTCGACATTCAAATGTAAGTTCTTTGAGGTGGGCAATTATTTTCTAATTCTTATCCTTGCATCCCCAACAAATAATACAATAACTTAAATCTCAGTATTTTTTTTCAGTCATTTTTCTGGCTAGACTCTTTGGGATTCCATTTGAGGTTTTCTTGGCAGAGATTTTTGCCATGGTTTGCCATTTTCCATTCATTTGACAGATGAAGAAACTGAGGTAACCAGGGTTAATTGATTTGCCTAGAATCACAGAGATAGAAAATATATGAGGTTAAATTTGAACTTCAGAAGATGAAAGTCACTGACTTTAGGGCTAGCACTCTATCCACTGCACCAACTAGATGCTTTCCTAGTAGATCATCAATTGCTGATTGATTGATTCAACTGAATTGCTGGTAGAGGAAAAATAGAAGGGGGGAAATCACAATGATGCACATTTTAGATAATTAAACCTCACTACGTACTAGTGAACCAAATTCAAATTTCATCACAAGGTTTCATATTTTAAAAGTTGCTTAAAAATAAGCTTGCTCTTTTTAGGAGAGAATTCAGAAAAGAATAAAATATCTTTAAAAAGAACTGCCTATTAGATGCCCACTTTGTACTTATATAGTTAGATAGTACAGTGTTTAGAGACTTCAAATACAACCTCAAACACTTCCCAACTGTGCGACACTAGAAAAGTCTTTTCATTTCGGTTTCCTCAACCATAAAATGGGGACAGTAATAACATCTACCTTTGATGATTGTTGTGAGAATCAAATGAGATAATGTGTAAAATATCTATTTCTAGCAGCTAGTAGGTGCACCAAAAATGAGGACTTATGTATGTAACAGAAAGAACTGTACTAGAAGCCAAAAGGGAGGGGGGGAATCTAGAGACTGAAAACTTTAGCTTCTAGGTGGTACTAATAGGATATTGATACTATGCATATTATTTTGCTGTTTTGAATTTTTTTAAATCACCATAAATTCAGTTTGCCCAATAATCTAACAAGTATTGTCCATTTTGTTTGAGGTCACATCTTCCTGACTTCAAATCTACCCTCAGACACTTACTAAATAACTATGACTCTGGACAAGTCACTCAACCCAGTTTGCCTCAGTTTTTTCATCTGTAGGATAACCTGAATTTAATTAGTTGCAAAAAAGAAAAGAAAGGATCACCCCATAAAAGAACTTTCAAACACAGTCCCTAGAGGACTCTTCCATAAAGCCCTTTGGCAGACTCCATTTGCTAGCAATCTTAGAGAAGCTTAGAAGTCTCCGTTGATTCGGATTTGGTAAGAACTTAATCTGTGTCAGCCACTGTCCTTTAACTACTGTTTTTATCACATCTCCCTTGCAACTGTCATATACAATCAAAAAATCCAATACAGTTATCATTTCCAAATTGCAGGGGTTAGGGACAATCTGGAAAAATCTTTACAAAAATTTTTAACCCTCCTGTCATGTTAGAGAAGTTTGAATTATTATAGTATTAAAATATAAACTATGTTGATATTTTACAACACTATACATACATTTAATGCATTCCTGAATTTCTGAAGTTTCTTCAAAATTCACAAAAAAATTCCTACTTAATTTCTTATGGTGAATCACTATATAATTGAAACCTCAATGGAAAAATTACAATGCAAAAGGGATAAGTGTATATTATAAAACAGATATTCTTGGAGTTATATCTAAACAAATTTGAGATTTTAATTCTCCAAGCCCTCTAGAAACATGGGTTCAAACTATTTTCCTCTTGTAGTCAGTACTTTAAAAAGCACAGGACAAGCAAGCATCCTTAAAAGTCACTCTTCAGGGGCAGCTGGGTGGCATAGTGGATAAAACACCCGGCATAGAGTCAGGAGGAACTCAGTTCAAATTCGATCATTTATTAATTATCTAGTTGTGTGACCTTGGGCAAGTCACTTAACTCTGTTATCTTGGAACTCCTCTCCTCCCAAAAAAGCAAAAAACAAAAAAAAAAGTCACTCTTCAAGAAACATTTGTTGGGGGCAACTAGGTGGTGCAGTGGATAGAGCACCAGCCCTGGAGTCAGGAGTACCTGAGTACAAATCTGGCCTCAGACACCTAATAGTTACCTAGCTCTGTGGTCTTGAGCAAGCCACTTAACCCCATTTGCCTTGCAAAAACCTAAAAAAAATGTTAAATATCTGCTATTTTCCAAGCACCAGGCTAAATCCCAGGAATACAAAGAAATTCAAAAACAGTCTCTGCCCTCAAAGTACTTACAATCTAATTAATGAAAGATATAACATGTAAAGAAATATAGTATGTAAAAACAAGTAATGTACAGAATAAATTGGAAGTAATAGCAGAGGGAAGGCATGAAGATTAAGAAATGTTTTAAGAAAATGAGATTTTTAGCTAATATTTGAAAAAAGCCAGGAGGCAGAGAAGAGGGTGGAAGAGAATTTCTGGCAAGAGTGAAAATGTGAAAATAGTAATTTATTTATGAAAATAGTCAGTGAAAATGCCGAGCATAATGGAGGAAATATTTTGTATGATGAATAGCAAGGAAACCAATAACTCTAGATTATTGAGTACAGAAAGAATAATAAAAAATAAGACTAGAAGGGAGGCAAGTTGTGAAGGACTACAAAAATCAGAAGATCTTATTTTATATTTGATCCTGGAAGCAGAGAATCATCAGAGTTTATTGAGTAAGAGGATGACATAGTCAAGACCTGCATTTTAGGAAAATCAAATTAGCATTTGAATGTAGGATGAAGTGGAGTAATCAGAGATTAATCAACTGGCTACTACAATAATCCAGATGGGAAAAGATGAGAATCTGAACAAACGTGTAGGGTCAAGAGAACAGAAAAGGGGCATATACAAGAGACTTTACAAAGGTAGACAGACATAAGTCATTTAACGCTCTTTACCCTGTCTAATTAGTTTTAAATCCTTCAAATGAATTCTGAAAGGGCAAAAGACAGATCTGATGATAAAATGGAACTCCCTTCCAAAGTAAGGAAGCTTTCAGAACTAACTTTAAGTCCCCATGAGTTCTAAGATTCAAGCAGAACATCACTTCAGAAACCTGTTCAATTTCTAGGATGCTTCATTTAGTTCCTCTTTTACCCTCTTTATCATTTTCTTTCTATCCTTCTTTGGCATCCTCTTTTGAGGAAGCTGTAGAGTTTTACTATCTGAAGAAAAGAGGATGAGCTTCCAATAGAATTCTCTGCCTGTCTGGTTCTGAAAAGGGTGGCCATTTGGAAGTTCCTAGTCATTAGGCAACCCCAATTCCTAGAAGTAGTAGAGGGAGAAGAGGGGGGGAGAGTTAAAACAAGCAATAACTCATCATGTGGACTATCTGCATAGGAAATCAGACTCAAAGTAAGTCGTCTCTCTGACAGAAATTCATTGAGAAGCAAGCATCTATCAAAAAACTATAGAAGAGCTATATGTCTCATTACAAAGGTCTCCTAAAACTCAAGCTTACTTCCAAAAATGAAAACCATAATAGAGTGATAGACAGATGGATAAATGGAGAGTTAGACATATATATGTATTCACCTTCTAATTATATGACACAGAAAATTAACAAAAATTCAAAAATGGAAAAAAGATTTATAAGCATAGAAACAATAAATGTTTCAAAAAACACATTACCATGGCAAAAATGCCAGTCCAGTGAATTATCTGTTGCTTGGAGACTTAAATAAGCAGAAATATTCTTCAATTCGATAAATTATTTCTGTTAAGTTACATATTTTTCTCTGTACTAAATGGGCTTGATTCAGCAGAAAGAAGTTAAACCAATTGGTGTGTTTCTGGAGTAGGAGTCATACTCCCCCCCCCCCTCCATATATGTACTCTTAACCTAAATGTATCATAAATTTGAGGAGGAGAAAACAGTAAATAGTAACAAGAATGGTATTCATAGCATGCAAGGTTTACCATAAGATGAAACTGGTACTGTACCTTGTAGTTTTGCCTGTGTACAATATAGTATACATTATTAGCAAGGAAAGTAGAAACAGGGAATAAGAACAGAAAATCCAAATCTGATATTTTCAGAGGAATGAAATCTTCTTAAAATTTCTTCCAAGAAAGAGCTATAATTTAGATTCCACAAATGTTATCAAAATTACTTTCCTAAGCTACTTGTCATTTTCTTTCTCAAATACCTATTACCTCAGGGATAAAATAAAAACTTATTTAAAGTCCCCAACCAAGTATAGTTAGAATTTATTCCCCTTCTGACAATCCAGACTAGCCTGTTGGCTATTTTCCAAACCAAAGAATCCATGCTTTAACATGGGATAACCTCAAGTTCCATCTTTCTCCCCTCTTCTGTCCCTTCTCCCCACTCCTTCACCTCTGTCTGTTAGAATCTTTAGCTTCATTCAATGCTCATCTCAAGGGCCATCCTCCTAATCCTGCTCATTATTTACTCTGGCTTCCACCTCAAATTTCTCTGTATTTCCTTAGCATTAAACCTGCTTCATTTCACCACAAAAGCATAATTCTTCTGGGGTAGTTATTGTCTTTTGTTTTAATCTTTCTGTTCCACAATACCAAACATAGCACCCAGCCCAGAGAAAGCACTTAATATTTTGAATTGAATGCTCTATTCAGATCTACCATTAGCCTTAGAGAAAGAGGTGATACAGGGATAAATGAGATCCTAGTCTGCCCTTATTAACTATTCATGTGCATCTGAATTCATCTTTTTTTTACTCGGCTGTTCAAGCACGGTCTTTGGCAAGCTTTTTTTTTAAAACAGTAAGTGATATGTATACTGCATCCTACGTTTTCAGAGGCAATATTCACTCAATGCCAAAGCCACTTATAAATAGCCATATTTTTGTTAGATTTATACCCATCTAGATTCCTTAAAGTTGCTCTTGGAGCTTAATGAGGCACTTGGATGAGAAACTATTCATGCACAACATAGCACATTGGCTAGATAAACAAGCTTGTCTTTTGGCACTCTGACACTGCTGTTCTCATAACATTCAAATATTCATTTTGACTAATAAAGAAAGCCCACCCAGACTCCTCAACCCCTTGAAGTCTCAAATTGGGAACACACTCGGCTGACCATCCAACATTGCCTTCATTAAGATTGTTGCAATGTTAAATTCACCCATGGGCCAGCTAAGTGGCTCAATGGCTGAAAGAGTAGGGCCTGAAGTCAGAAAGACTCATCATCCTGAGTTCAAATCTGAACAAATCATTCAACCTCTTTGCTTCAATTTATTCCTCCATAAAAGAAGCTGGAGAAGAATCTGGCCAACTGCTCCAGTATTTTTGCCAAGAAAACTCCAAATGGTGTCATATGTTGACACAAGTGAAATGACTAAATGATAATTGAACAACAAAGAGATGATGCAAATGTTTGAAAGTATCCCTAAAAGGGAGTAGCTGGATGGCTGGTGCAGTAGACAAAGCACTTGCCCTGAAGTCAGGAGGACCTGAGTTCAAATGTGGCCTCATACACTTAATAATTGCATAGTGTGTGACCTTGGGCAAGTCACTTAACCCTATTGCCATAAATAAAAAAAAATTTGAAAAGAAAAAAAGAAAGTATCCCAAAATGATCAATGTGTTCAACAATATTTTAAGTAGATTTTTTGGTGAAAAATAATAGGAAATTAAAGGACCTCTAATGTGTGATTTGTATGACTGATGCAGAGTTGAATGAGCAGAAACAATTATATAACAACATTAGTTACAAAGAAAAACATGACTACAAAGAAGAGACTCCTTTGCATTAGTGAATCATCTATATACTGTGCATATATTTTCAGATTGTTTTCAATGTATTGCTCAGTTTCACAGATAATTTTTTTCTTCTTCCTTTTTGTCTTTAAAAAACTGCTATTGGAGGGGACTTCTGGCCATGATGGTGGAGAAAAGCCAGGCATTGTGCTTAGGGTTCCTGGCTTTCCCTCAGAATTAATATGAATCGGGCCTCTTGACAAAATTCAGATCCACAACATCTAGAGAAGAGCAAAGGCGGCAGAGTGAGACCTGGGTCTAACATGAGAACAGCCACAGAATCTTTGGCTTTGTGAACTGGCAGGAGAGCTCTAGCAAGGTTGAAGGAAGAGTTCCAAGACAGTGGGAGGGAGAGCTCCAGCAATGGGACTAGACATCAATCCATTCAGTTACACTGGTCTGGAAGAACAGGGCCCCTAGCCCCATATTTTCAGCAGAGTTGCCATGTTTCCTGTTGAATTCCCCCTCCTGTAACTGTGAAAGAAAGGGTCTCTTCCCAGAACAAACACAGTCACAACCCCATGCCCACCCCCACTCCCCAGGCTCAGGTGTGAGCAGCAGATCTCTCTCAGTACTGAGTGAATAATGAGATTAACTATACAGCCTGAGGCTCCAGCATATATTGTTCCAGTATAATCCAGACCCTGCTGCTCCCCCCCACCCCACTGCCTGCCAACTTGGAGTTACTAAACCCTGTGAGCTAAACCTCTAGAAATTTCAACTCAAAAGGTCTGTGAACCAGCCTCCCCCCAACACAAGATCTTAGGAAAGTGAAGAAATGCCAGTGGAAGGGAGGTGGGAAAGTGAATTTAAAGCTACCTCACAGACAAATACCGGAACTCAGCGAGAGCTAGCACTTCTGAGGAGAATATGAATTGGTCTCCAGCCTAGAAAGAGGTCACAGAAGAAATCAGGAAGGAGTTTAAAAATCAATTGGAAAAATTGGTAAAAGAAATACAAGAGAAAATTAACACCCTGCCACAAGAAAACAAATCCTTGGACAAATGGAAAATTCCTTCAAAAGGAAAATTGACCAATTGGAAAAGGAGTTGCAAAAGGTAAATGAAGAGAATCCTTCTCTTAAAAAAAAGAATGGAATCCATAGAAACTAATGAATTCAAATGACAAAAGAATCTGTTCAATCCAAAAAAAATTTTAAAAAATAGAAGAAAACGTAAAATATCTCATTGGCAAAACTACTGACCTAGAGAATAGATCCAGGAGAGACAACTGAAGAATAATTGGGCTTCCTGAACACAATGAAGATTTAAAAAAAAAAGCCCTAGACTCAATATTTCCAGGTTTATTGAAAGAAAACTACTCTGATATGATAGAACCAGGGCAAAATAGTTATTGAAAGAATACACCGGGAGGCTAGGTGGCACAGTGGATAGAGTACGAGCCCTGGAGTCAGGAGTACCTGAGTTCAAGTCTGGCCTCAGACACTTAATGATTACCTAGCTGTGCAGCCTTGAGCAAGCCACTTAATCCCATTTGCCTTGCAAAAAAACCTAAAAAAAAAAGAATACATCGATCCCCTCCTGAAAGGGATCCCAAAATAAAAACATCAAGGAATATTGTGGCTAAATTCTAGAACTATCAGATAAAAGAGAAAATCCTGCAAGCAGCCAGAAGGAAACAATTTAGATACCAAAGAGTCACAGCAAGGATTACATATAACCTGGCTGTATTAACATTAAGGGATCAAAGACGTGGAATACAATATTCTGAAGAGCAAAGGAGTTTGCCCTATCTTGCAAACTGAGCCTTGTCTTCCAGGGGAAAAGATGGACATTTAACAAAATAGGTGACTTCCAACTTTTCCTGACAAAAACACCAGGACTGAATAGACAATTTGGACTTCAAACAGGAGACTCAAGAGACACATGAAAAGGTAAAAAAGAGAAAAGAAAAAATTACTATCCAATAAGATGAAACTGGTTATATCCCCACCTGAGAAAAAGATTCTCAAAACTCTTCAGCACTGTAACTCTATTAAGAGACAATATACTTAGCCAGAAGAAATGGACACTTGTGACTTGTCCATCACTTTGATAGAATGATTTAAAAACACTATCTCCTTAAGAAGGGTAATAGTAAAGAGACGGGAGGATGGAGGATATTTCATGGTGTAAATCACATTACACGAAGAGGTACAAAAGACCTATTTAATAGAGGGGAAGAATGGCAGACACTAGAATTGCCTGAATCTTACTCTCATCAGATTTGGCTCAAAGAAGGATCAACATATACACACATACACTCAGTTAAGAAACTTATCTTTCAAATATTAAAAGAGGAAAGGGGGAGGAGGAGAGAAAGAGGAATTAACATAAGGAAGGAAAGGAAGAAGGGGCAAAGGGAAAGGGGAAAGATGGGGAGGGGTGGATCTGAGGGGGCAAACACAACTGAAGGAAGTGGCATTAAGAAATAAAATACTGGGGAGTATGGATAAAGTGAAAAAGGAGAAAAATACAAACAGAGGGAAGATAGTATGGAGAACAATAAAGAGTTAGTAATTATAACTTTGAATGTTAATAGGATGAACTCTCCCATAAAACTTAAGTGAATAGCAAAGTGGAATAAAAGCCAGAATATTATATATTGATTACAGGAAATCCATTTGAGCAGAGAGATACAAAGATTAAGTAAAGGTTGGAGCAGAATATATTTTCTTTCAGTTGAAGTGAAAAAGGCAGGGGTAGCAATCCTTATCTCAGACAAAGAAACTGCTAAAATAGATCTCATTAAAAGAGATAATGAAGGAAACTATATCCTCTTAAAAGGTACCATAGACAATGAAGTGATTTCAATACTAAATATGTATGCACCAAAGTAGTATAGCATTAAAATTCTTAGAGGAGAAACTGAATGAGTTACAGGAAAACACAGACAGCAAAAGACTACTGGTGGGAGATCTCAACCTCTCTCTCTCAGATTTGGATAAATATAACCATAAATTAAAAAGAAGGAACTTAAGGAGGTAAACAGAATGTTAGTATGGAACTTATACAAAAATTGACCATGTATTAGGACATTAAAAACCTTATAGTCAAATGCAGAAAGGCAGAAATGGTGAATACTTCCTTCTCAGATCATAATGCAATAAAAATCACATGCAATGAAGGGCCATGGAGAGACAGACCTAAAACTAATTGGAAACTAAATAACCTCATTTTAAAGAATGAGTGGATCAAACAACAAATTGTGGGTAGAATTAATGATTTCATCCTAGATAATGACAATAATGAGACAACTTAACAAAACTTATGGGATCTAGCCAAGGCATTTATTATGGGACATATTATATCTTTAACTGCTTACACGAATAAATTAGAGAAAGAAGAAATCAGGGGCAGCTAGGTGGTGCAATGGATAGAACACCTGCTCTGGAGTCAGGAGGACCTGAGTTTAAATCCAACCTCAGACACTTGATAATTGCCTAGTTGTGTGACCTTGGGCAAAGCACTTAACCCCATTGCCTTGCACAAAAAAAAGAGAAAATCAATGAATTAAGCATGCATTTAAAAAATTAGAGAAAGACAAAAAAAAAAACAAACCAACCTCCAATTAAATATCAAATTAGAAATTCTAAAAATTAAAGGAGAAATTAATAAAATTGAAAGCAAGAAAACTATTGGACTAATAAATAAAACCAAGGGTTGGTTTTATTAAAAAAAACAACAAAATTGACAAACCTTTGGTTAATTTAATTAAATAAAGGAAAACCAAATTACTAGTATCATAAATGAAAAAGGTGAACTCACCACCAATGAGGAGGAAAATTAAAATAATAATTTGGAATTATTTTGCCTGACTGTATGCCTATTATTTGATAATCTAAGTGAAATGGATGAATATTTACAAAAATATAAATTGCCCAGGTTAAATGAAAAGGAAATTAAATACCTAAATAACCCTATCTCAGTAAAAGAAATTCAACAAGCTATCATTGAACTCCCTAAGAAAAAAGTATCTAGGGCCACTTGGATTCACAAGTGAATTCTATAAAACTTTTAAGGACCAATTGATTTCAATTTTACATAAACTCTTTGGAAAAAATAGGTGAAAATGGAACTCTGCCTAACTCCTTCTATGAAACCACTATGGTGCTGATACCTAAATTCAGGGAGAGTTAAAACAGAGAAAAAAAATTATCGACCTAGCTACCTAATGAATATAGCTGCAAAAATTTTAAATAAAATCTTAGCAAAGCAATCACAGCAATTTATCACTAGATAATACACTATGACCAAGGAGGATTTATGCCAGGAATACAGGGTTGGTTCAATATTGGGAAAACTGTTAATATAATGGACTATACCAATAACAAACCTAAGAGAAATCATGATTATCCTAATAGATGCTGAAAAACCTTTGACAAAATACAGCACCCATTCCTACTAAAAACATAGAGAGCACATGAATAAATGAAATGTTCCTTGGAATGATAAGTAGCATCTATCTGAAACCATCAACAAGCATTATATACAATGGGGATAAGCATTCCCATTAAGCTCAGAGGTAAAACAAAGATGCCTGTTATCAGCACTGCTATTCAATATTGTATTTGAAATGTTAGCTTTAGCAATAAGATAAGAATAAGAAATAGAAGGAATTAGAATTGGGAAGGAAGAAACAAAATTCTCACTCTTTGCAGATGACATGATGGTATACCTAGAGAATCCTAAAAAAATCATCTAAAAAACTAATAGAGACAAAAGTAACTTTACCAAAGTCGCAGGATATGAAATAAACCCTCATAAATCTTCAGCATTTCTATATACATCTAGCAAGATAGAGCAGAAAGAGTTAGAAAAAGAAATCCCAGTCAAGGTAACTTCAGACAATATAAAATACTTTGGAGTCTACCTGCCAAGGCAGACTGATAAACTTTATGAAAACAATTACAAAACAATTCTCACACAAATAAAGTCAGATTTACAAAACTGGACAAATATCAACTGATCGTGGATAGGCTGAGCTAACATAATGAAAATGATAATTCTACCTAAATTAAACTACTTATTTAGTGCCTTACCAATCAACTCTCAAAAAATTAGTTTATTGAGCTAGAAAATATAACTAAATTCATACAGAGAAACAATAAATCAAGATTATCTAGGGATTTAATGAAAAAAAGTGCAAAAGAAGGTGGTTTAGCCTTACCAGATTTAAAATTATACTATAAAGCATCAGTTACCACAACAGATTAGGTGCAAAAGAGACAGCAGAAAATGATTATAATAATTTGCTGTTTGATAAACTCAGTCCAGCTTCTGGGATAAGAACTCTCTCTTCAACAAAAACTGTTGGGAAAATTGGAAATTAGTATGGCAGAAACTTGGATTACACCAATATCTCACACCCTATACCAGGAAAAGATCAAAAAGAGTACAAAATTTAGACATAAAAGAAAACTAGGAGATCAAGGAATATCCCTTGACCATTTGTCAGTTGGGGAATGGCTTAAACAAGTCATTTGCATATTAAAGGATATGCAAAGGAAATTTATAACTGAGGAAATCAAAGTGATCCATAGTCATATGAAATATTACCCTAAATCTTTACTAATTAGAGAAATGCAAATTAAAGCATCTCTGAGATTCCACCTCTCACCTCTCAGACTCGCCAATATGATCAGAAAGGATAATGATCAATGTTGGAAGGGATGTGGGAAATCTGGGACACTAATACATTGTTGGTGGAACTGTGAACTCATCCAACCTTTCTGGAGAGCAATTTGGAATTATGCCCAAAAGGCAATAAAAAACTGCATTCCCTTTGATCCAGCAATACCACTACTGGGTCTAGACCCTGAAGAGGTTATGAAAAGACATCACTTGTACAAAAATATTCATAGCAGCACTATTTGTGGTATCAAAGAATTGGAAATCAAGTGAATGTCCATCAATCGGGGAATGGCTGAGCAAATTATGGTGTATGTATGTCATGGAACACTACTGTTCTATTAGAAACCAAGAGGGATGGGATTTCAGAGAAGCCTGGAAGGTTTTTCATGAACTGTTGCTGAGTGAGATGAGCAGAACCAGAAGGACATTGTACACTCTAATAGGAACATGCAGGTGATGATCAATCTTGATGGACTTGATCATTTCATCAGTGCAACAATCAGGGACAATTTTAGAGCACCTGAGAAGGAGAATACCATCTGTATCCAAAGAGAGAAACATGAAGTTTAAACAAAGACCAAAGACTATTACCTTCAATTTTTTTTAAAAAAGTGTCTTATATACTACATAATTTTGCTATCTCTAATATTTTATTTTCTCCTCAAGGATATTATTTCTCTCTCAACACATTCAGTTTTAATCAATGTATAGCATGGAAACAATGTAAAGAATATCATACTGCCTTCTATGGTGTGGTGGGGAGAGGGAAGGGGGGGAAGTATGAAATACAAACAGTACAAAAAATGACAGGTAGAAACTACTATTGTATATAATTGGAAAACAAATACAATATTTTTAAATTTTTATTTATTATATGGGATGTATTCCAGAAAAGGAAAAATTAAAGAGATTAAGATAAGTCCGGTGATATTAAAAGATATAAACTTAATTTCTGAAAAAGGTAAGAAATCTGATCAATTCAATGACAAATCACATTTCCAAAGGACCAGTGAAGCAGACCTCACTTCCTCATGTCTTGACACAGAGTCGATGAATTCAGGGTAGAGATTAAGACATTTGAGGAATATGGATAATGCAGGAATATTTTGATTTATTATACATACTTGTTACAAGGTTCTCCCCCCAACATTGAGGGTCAGGGGGAAACAGGTGGAAGGAAGAGGAAAATTTTTTGTCCATTTAAAAAGAAATTAAAATTTAATTGAAATATAATAATAAAAAATAAAGGACCTCTAAATACGTGCTTCCATGCAATAGCGAAACAAGAAGAAATAAAATAGGTCCCAAGGTGCTTGATAAAACTGTTCTCAGCCAGATGTCACTGGCCTGTGAGAAGCCTGTCCTTGAGTCTTAAATCCAAAGCTTATTTCATTTCCAGAGAAAGACAAACTGGAGTCCAGGGATCTATACAAGAATCCCAGATGAGGATAGCTCATCAGTTAAGGTGTGAAAATAACCATTTTACAACTTTTAGCTTTCCAACATCAGATGCAAAATATCTCATTTGTATTACTTTAACTTTTCAAGTCCCTAATGAATATTTTCAGTATTCAATTTCTTAGTTTTTGATACAAAAATATTTAAATAAAAACTAAGAATCCCAGCATACCAGATCATGTTGGTTTCTAGAATTCTTATTGAGAAGTTCATTCTAGCTCCACATCGGTCAAATTCCGCAAGTGTACTAAACTGATTTTGTGTTTTCCCTTCTCCATGAAGTCATTTACTTAAAGTTGTTTTGTCCCTATATGTCATTCTTAATCCCTTCCCACACTTCAGGAAAGAAAAATACTTATTTTTTTTTTGCATAGGATGTAGCACTACAGTTGTAATTATCTGTTGAGTTAATGAATTATCTTTATGTATTAATAATTAACACTGTTTTTTTTCTAATTACATGCATGCCTTTGCACTGGTTGTGTTTCCATGCATACCCACATGTGTACCTGTGTATTATACACATGGTGGGATAGCCAATGTGTGGGTGTTGTGTGCATAAATAAACACAGCATATTTATGTCTTGGTTGTTGTTTAGTTGATTGTTGTCCTTCCTTCTTAAAAGGATCAAAATGACATCGCTGTGCTGTAGTCAGGGCACAACATGCCCAACTATGGATGACCAGACCAATGTGAGCTTGGAAGTTCCAGCACAAGTAGGTACAAACAGCCCTTATGACATTTGGAATGGAAATGTCTATGAACGTGTGCATCTTGTTTCTCTAGAGTTTCTACAATTCAACTTCCCTTGTTGAGTATGGTGGTTTTTTTGATGTCGGCATGCCATGCTGAGCAGTCCTGAGCCAGTGTCTACCATTCAAGCAATTTCAACCTTCTTCAGAGAGACATATGCATAGATCATGCATGTATATATATATATATATATACACATATATTTATATATACATACATACATACAGATAGATAGATAGATAGATAGATACCATTGCAATTCGGTGCTTATAAAAAACATGTCATCTATGGCTATATGTGATACCCATGTGTAATGTACATAGATATATATAGAGAGCTGAGTGGTCTTGTGTGCATATGTGTGCTATGTCTGCTGCGTTCTTTTGATATATATGTATAATACATATGTGTGTGTTTTACCTTCCATGTATCCCAACACTTAAGAAATCAAAAGAGACACTGCTTCTGTCTTTATAAAGAAAAGATGCCTTTCAATCCTTGGCTCTGTAGTACATGAAGCAGACCCCAGTCCCAGTGACAGTAAATGGTTTCTGGGCATGCATTTACATATCAAGGAGCCAGAAGTCGAGATCCTGAGGTTCTGCTTCTCGTTCTGTATCTTCCTTGCTGTGAGCTGTCAGACATACTACAACATCTTCTGGCCACACTATACGGTTCTGAAAAATGATTAGAATACTGCCTCATCTCCCTCACCAGGGTTCTGGGAATCTCAGTAAATGTTTACATAGTACTTTTAAGAGACCTTTGCATACTGCCGTGTATAAAAAGTGAAGATGAGAATCACCTTCCCCCTCTTTCCCCCCTCCTTCCAAATAACCTCCACTACAAGATGATAAGGTACCCAATAAACTGCAGGCCTTGGGGTCCTGTTGTTTATATGCCCCCAACCTCTGACCAGCACTGAAGAGAAATTGTCCAATTTTATTTTTAATAAAATATCCTATAGCTACTGAATCAAAATGGTAGTCAAGAAGAAACTATTTGTATAGATTGTTTCAAGGACAAAACCTTGTCAACAATAACTATCCCACTGGGTGAGGGTGGAAGGGAATGATAGTAGACCTTTTCTATCCCCAAGCTGGGTGTTTGCTCAAGGATTATACTATCAGTCATTCAATCAACAAGAATTGATCAAACAGTTAACTGTTTAGAGATCTCAAGACAAAAATATTTCCCTTCTCCCTCACTGACTTGTCTTTACTTTAGGACAGCTTATACTTCTGTCCCTAGAAAAGTGTCAGCCATACTTTGGAATTAAATTATATATTATTAGATTAAACATTCAGATGGTACCCAAATTAAGCCAAGGACAAATCCTCAAGAGACTTTCTCCTTCCTTCATTCCCTGCAACTGATTTCAAATATTCAGGCTGAAGTTTCAAGATATGAAAGATTCCTAGTAACTAGAAATCTTAAGTTCTAATCAAGGGTAGTTTCATTTTGTTTTGATTTTGTTTTATTTTTTTAACCAGAACATTTTCATGATGAAATAGGTTAACTGTTATCAATTTATGAATAAATATTTATAAAGTATCTCTTTTGTGTTAGGCATTGTTCTGGTGCTGAAGGTAAAAATATAATAAATGAAACAATTCCTACTAATGGGGGAAATGATATTTCTATATAAGAATATTATAGATTTTAAAAAATTTAAATACAACTAGATAGAAAACATTTAAATAAAAGGTAATTTAATAGAAAGGGCTGGAGGTGGAGAGCAGGAAAAATGTTTAGTAAGAGGTAGAGCTTGTGAAGGAAAAGTTGATTCATGATGGAAGAGATAGATTCTAAACAGACAGCTAAATAGTGAATAAAGCCCTGAGCTAGAAATCAGGAGCTCTCCTCTTCATAAGTTCAAATCCAGTCTCAGACATTACCTAAATGTGGGACCCTGACTTAACTTCACCTCCATTTTCTAATCTGTAAAATGAACTAGAGAAGGATATGGAAAACAAACACTTCAATATCTTTGCCAAAAAAAATCCCAAAATGGGGACAGAGAGAGTTGGACATAAATGAAATGACTCAACAACAACAGCACTAACATTCCAAGTATGGAGAACAACTAGCTTGTGCCCTGGCATAGAAAGAAGAGATTGAATAATATAAATGAGGAATGAAAAGAAGGGTAGTTTGGTTGAACTGTAGAGTGTAGGAGGGAGAGTGAAATATAATAAGGCTGAAACTATAAAAAGTTATATTTCATTTTAAAGGCAATAAATAGGGAGTCACTGGGAACTTAATGAGTAGGAAAGATGCATGATCAGAGGTGAGTTTAAGGCAAATCACTTTGGTAACAGTGTGGAGAGTGGGTTGCTGTAAGAATAGACTGGAAACAAGCAGCCCAAGTAAAGTCTACGATAATAATCTGGGGAAGAAATCAAAACCATAGTGGTAGCTGTGAGAACACAAAAAAGAAATCCAGTACATAGATATTATAAAGACAGAAATTACAAGATTGTAATTGAGCACATTTTGTCAAAGTGAAAAATCTGAGAAAATGCCAAGGTTTGGAACTGGCAGCCTGAAAGAATGATGGTATTTTCAAGAGAAATAGAAAAATATGGAAGAGGGTTGATGGGTAGCAAATTTTGTTTTGAATATAGTAAGGTTTTTTTGTTTTTTGTTTTTTGTTTTTAATTTTTGCAAGGCAATGGGGTTAAGTGATTTGCCCAAGATCACACAAGTTGGGAATTGTTAAGTATTTGAGTTCAAACTTGAACTCGGGTCCTCCTAACTCCAGGGCTGCAACACCTAAGCTGCCCCGAATATAGTAAGTTTAAGAGGTCTCCAGGACAACTAATTTGAAATGTCCAAAAGGCAAAATTGTATCATGAACATGAGTTTTAAAATTCTCTAGACAAATGTGTCAAACTCAAATAGGAAAGCATCTCTGCTGTCCATATATTTACTAGAAAACTGCAAATTAACATTACCTATGTTGTACTGCATTTTTATTTATTTTGTTAAAAATTTGCAGATTACATTTTAATCTGGTTCAGGCAATTTGGAGGTAGCAGCAAGTTTGATATCTCTTCTCTAGAGTGTATATATACATATATGTGTGTGTGTGTGTGTGTGTGTGTGTGTGTGTGTGTGTGTGTGTATAAAAATATCAAAGGATTTCAGCACAGGACAAGGAGGTTTGGTTTTCTGGATCATTACTTGAAACACAGGAGTGAGCAGTGATAGAAGAAATCCAGCAGAAATCAATACAAAATATCTGTCTAGAGACTTGCAAATCTAATCAAGAGGTCTTTAAACTGAACAAGAAGAGAAAAGGAGAAAATATTCACATACTAACATATTCACTGAGTCAGATAGAATAGAGTAACAATTATAACATTAGTAAGAAAATTAGCAATAAAGAATTTGCTTCCTTTGTAAGAAAACTATAGCCAGAGAGATAGTCAATAATAATACTTACAATCTGAGATGATGATGATAATAATATGCAAATGTATACAAAATGGACAGGAAAAAAAGAATCCTGAAAATAAATTTGACCTCAAAGTTTTGACAAAGACAATAGACAAACATAAGTGTCTGCTCTGAGTCTGGCACTGTGGTAATCCCTGATAATAAAAAGAAAGGCAAAAAAAGTCTCTACTCTCGGAAGAGTTCAGTGTAATGGAGGACAAAACATGCAAACAACTATGTGTACAAACAAAATGTATGCATGATAAACTGGGGATAATCTCAGAGGAAATGCACTAAAACTAAGGAGGACTAGGAAAGACTATGTAGAAGAATGAACTTGAGCTGAGACTTGAAGGAAGTGAGGAGGCTGGGAAGAAGCAGGGCGGGCATTCTTGGCATGGAAGACAGCTAGTTGACAAGACTGTTCATAAGAATATGGCCATAAAATGTCTACTACAACAGTAAAGGGTTTAGAGAAAAACAGGAAAAAGATTAGCCCTATCAAGAAGATAAACTTTTGTGAGAAAATACACAACAAACCAGAGATTTGAAAGGAAAAGTTCAACACTCTCAATTTACATTTGGGAAAACTGAGGCACAGAGTGATTTTTTTTTAAAATGACTTACTAAAGATCATGCCGCTAGTTAACAAGCATTAATTAAGTGCTTACTATGTATCAGGAAAGAGAATGTTAGTGCTTGTCCTCAAGGAACTTACCTTCTAATATAAAGGAAAGGGAAACACCTTTTAGCATATTGTTTTGGGTTTTTTTTTTTTACAGATATACCAATCTCCTTCCTATTAGTTTTCTTACTGCGTTGTAATTGTTACTCTATTCTAAGTGACTTAGATATATGTGAATATTTTCTTTTTCTCCCTCCAAGTTCAATACATAAAGGGAGCTGAATGGCAAGGGTAGGAGATTAAAGGATAGATTTGCAGGGGAAGAGGAAAAAGACAAGCTCAGAGAATGAAGAATTGGCTGATCTTCCCTGAAATGGAGGTTCCAAGAACTCACAAATGGGAAAACAGGTTTGCAGAAGCACCAAGAAGGTAGTGGAGGTAAGGTGGTAAAGACTAAAGAAAGTAAAGTTCAAACCCACATCTTCTGGATGCTCCCTATTTAATTTTATTTTCATTGCTTTAATTCAAAGTTTCCTGTGTTTGGGCAAATCTCATCTGCCATTCTGCCAAGTCCCTTTTTTTCCTTATTGATATTTTATTTTTTCCACTACATATTATGAAAGTTTTTCTGCATTTATCCACATGCACATTTATAAGCTACAGAATTTTCTTCCACCCTCCCCCTCCTTCCTCAGCAGCAAAGTCTAGCAGATATTGGACATGTATATTTATGTTTAATATATTTACATATGTCATTTTCTGTATGAAGAATTGGAATTAGGACTAAGCGGGGGGGGAGAAAACCAAGAAATAGGAAATAAAAACATAAGAGAAATTTTAAAAAATTAATATAATTCTACAGCTTTTGTGTTTTTTGTTTTTTTGCCATTTCACTTTCAAATGAACCAGTATTCACAGTCAGACCTCAACTAAGTATTCATAGCAAGCTGACCAAGTACATAAAGTAGATCTGGGTTCAAATCCTAGTTTTTGATTGCTAACTCACAGGTGGAAACTATAGTAAATAGAAAGGGGAGTTTGGATATAATGGACTACTCTGCACTCTTCAAAGAAAATACTTATACTAAACACAGTAACATCTTGGCAACCCACAATCCCAGTACTCACCAGTCAGTGCTCCCCCGAGGCTCCCTCGCCTCAGTTGCTTCCCATCTTCACTCAGCTGTCTTTTAAATTTAAGGGATTTTCCAGGGACAGCAGACACATCTGGGTTGCTACATTTTCGAAATGGCATTGGTGGAGGGGACAGTATGTGATCAAGCTGCAAAGACAAAAAAACAAGTGTCACTTTCTGAGGGATCACATCCCCTCCGAGCCCAGAAGACAAGACTAATGAGCTATTTGCTTCATATTTCCTTTGCCTCTCTCCCCATCCCATTTTGTCTTGAACTTGATTGGTTAGTTCTGGGAATTGCAAAGATCCAAGGTGGTGTTTTTCATCTGTGAGACTCTCTGCCTAGTAGCAAAATGAGCTTGTGGACAATTAACATACATCTTCAGTTATTCACAAGAGGGGAAAGTTACTTGTATATCGATTCTTGGATACGTGCAGGTATTTTCAAAGTGCTACCAACATACAGGTCCATCTGTCACTAGACGATACTTTAAAGGAAATCTGTTACAAGGAAGAAGAAGCAATATGGTATCTTTTGTTTTTGGTTTTTTATTAGACCAAATCACTTGAAGAGACATTACACTGAATAGAAAGAATGTTGGAATCAGGATAGATCTAGGTTTGGATCATTTTGTCTATACTTATCAATGGTTAAGACCTGACCAGTCCCTTAACCTAAGCCTCCATTTCATCAACTATTAAAAACTTAAAAAAATAAAATAAAATTTCTCCTGTCATATCATTAGCCATGTTTACTTTAATGAAACCTGTAAAAGATTTAGATACTAGAAGATCTGGGTTCAAGTCTTGATTCAAATCCTTAACTCTTTTGCCTCAGTTTCCTCATCTAGTAAATGAGAAGTTTAACTCAACCAAAAAGTTTCTAAGATCCCCTCAAATCCCAGATCTATGAGCTATTTATAAATGGATGGAAAAAGGATAAAGAATAATTCTTAAAGTCAGTAAGATGTAGGTCCAAGGTTGAGGTTTTAGATTCTGATCAAATCATTTAATCTCTCAGTGGTCCAGGCAGCTCACTAAGACAATCTATAAATTGCAAAATAGTTGATCTTAATTAGTTAATAGTTAATAAGGCAGTTAGGTATGGTAGATAGAGTGCTGGGACTGGCATCAGGAAGTCTCCTCTTCCAGAGTGCAAATCTGACCTCAGACACTTTTGAAGCTATGTGACACTACGCAAGTCACTTAACTCTTTGTCTCAATTTCCTCATCTGTAAAATGAGTTGGAGAAAGAAATAGCCAACCATTCTAATATCTTTTCCAAAGAAAATCCCAAAAGATGACCATGAGGAATTTGACATTATTGAAGCAACTGAACAATAAACTAGCTAACGGAATTTGGTATCCTAATGAAATCACAGGTATATACAATTCTGTATCCTAATGAAATCACAGGTATAGACAAAAATTATTTTTAAAATATCTGTCCAGCTTTTAGAGAACATTTTCCATACTTGAACAAAATTATTTTTTAACATACATATTTAGGAGAAACAGTTTTAGTTACATAAACACAAAGGCAGTTATGTGTGTGTGTGTGTGTATGTAAAGTGTATACCCATACCCATGTCCTCAATATAGACCCAAATGCTGACTTCACTGGTGCTGTGTATGAGCTCACATTAAATAAAAGTATTATATAAAACATAAAAATTCATGCTAGCTCAAGGTACTTGAGCATTACAAAACTAGAATTTCTTTTTTTCCAATTTGCCTTTTCTGATAACAAATAAAGAAAGAAGGAAATTCTCACGGCCACAAGGTGGCAATGTGCCACTGACATTCTTCCAGCACCTTTGGCTTATTCCAGTCCAGAAGGACTCCAAGGTACTGGGATTCAGAGAAGGATTGTAGCAAATACCTATCCAGTTAAGGTCAGCTCTCCTTACAGCTTTTCCTCTTAATTCTTTTCGACAGCTGCATAAAATGCAAATCTTTATTGTATAAGGTTCACCAACTCCTGCGTTTATTTTTCACCTGAAGTTAAATTCCTCCGCTTGTAATATTATATTTAATTACCGTGGAGAAGATTGTTATATTGAAGATTAGCAGGGTAGAAAAACAAAACAGGCTGAGAGAAGGTAATTAATAAGACAGCAGTGATGTGGTTTCCTTACATAGCTTTTCTGGGCATTTCTCTTTCCTACCAAGCCAGGAAAAAATGTAAAATGGGGGAGAGGTAGAAATGAGACAGGAAATTGTGAAAAAGAAATTGTGTTTTGCTATATGACTGTAGAACCATGAGCCAGGATTTTTAATCATAGTCAACCCCTCTATAGGATAAGGGAAATGATCATTTACATCCAAGAAAACGGAGAGGAGGTATATAGCTCTGGAGGAAAATATTTGAAAGAACAGTGCCAAGCCCCTGGATCCCATTCCAACCTAACCATCAGATCACACTCCCACCAGGCCTCTCTCTAAATAGGCCATTTTTCTAAATTTTCCCTAGCTTGTCAGTGGCTCTAACATTTTTCTTGCAATTAGTCACAGCATCTCTAAATGGTCCACTGCAGCCCTATCATTTATTTTTCATTTTCTATACTGAATCGAACACTCATGATCTCTTTAAAAACATTTCATCACACCCAGGAGCTTATGTAAGACATCAAAGCATGCCACTTTGGGCCCTCCACTTTAAATGATACCCATTTAATATTTTTCAACTTTTTCCAAACTCCCAAAGTCACCATAACAAACAGGGGCAATGTACACAGCTCAGTATCGGAGTCTTCAAAGTCATCATTCACAGGAAGCTCAGAAGATCACTTCTAAGCACCTCTAGCCCACAGTATGCTACTGCAGCTTCGAAAACTCCCAAAAGGCTGCTCTGGGGGTCCTGAAATTTTTTCCTGGATGGCAGGGACCATGTCACAAATTTCTTTCATATTTTCTATTTGCCTGAAATGTCAAACACCCAGCAGCTTCTGAAAAACACTTTTATTGGAAACTACTCCTTTGTTCTCTCAGCCCTGATTTAGTGAAGAGAGATCTGAAGTTAAGGCCTGGGCTCAGAGCTGCAGAACAGCTTACTTACCTGGAGAGGTGTGCACAATACATTTTATTAAGAGTGTGCAGCCAAGGAGGTTTTCTTAAAGTGTGAAATTTTATTGAATACTATAAGGTATATTTTCCAGCACTTAGCACCATGCTTGAGAAAAAAAAATGTGCTTGGAAAATCTTTTTTTGACTTGCTGGCTTTCACTGATCAGGTTAAAGGAACTAAAATTTAACTGTTTAAAAAACTTAATAAAGTTAATTTTATTTTTTTAAATAAGCCATAAAGCCAAGGAGGTAGATCAGGGTGTGCCTTGGCAGCTATGGTTTACCCTTTAAACATGCCTCTGCTCATCTATGCAACCTTGGGAATTTTTGCTTTTTACTATCTTAGACAAAAGACTTTTAATCCTTGTTATACTACAGATCTCTTTGGCATTCTGGTGAAGCCTCGGTAGCCTTTCTCAGAATAGTTTTAAAAGCAGAAAGACAACAGATAGGGATGGCTAAGAAAATCATTTAGGTTGAAAGAGTTATAAATTAAAAAAAAAGTTCTTGGACCCCAAATTAAAAACTCATGGACTGTGTGATGTTCTAAATCTATGACCCTATACAGTATTTCATGACTGGATTTTTACTCCTTCCTTCATTGCAAAATAAATGGTCTTGGGAATACCTGCAAAGAGAATAAACTTTCCTCATGATTAACTATTTGAAACACACTTTGAGTTACCTTTAAAAAGGAAGAGTTTTTCAAAATTCTTGAGACAGTTTTAAGGGGAAAATTTGTAAAATTCTTAGATCTGTAGATTTCTACTTAGTTCACAAATTCTGGCCAAGTTTTCCTAATCATATCATTCCTACCTACTCCTCTCAATTCTCCAAATAACTAGGGCTAAAAATATTCAAGAATTGTCTGCTCTAAATACACTCCAAGTTATCCCTACAGTCCCTGACAAAAATGAGATTTTTGTCCTATATCTTTTTAATGTAGAACAATTTTTTTCAGTCTCCCCTCACAGAGGCCTACTAAACAAGTATTAAGTGTCTACTGTATACTAAACACCAAGATAAACTCTGAAGATTGCAAAGAAAAAACAAAACAACCCCAGCCTCAGGAAGCTTACATTTTAATGTATACATGACACATTCTTGCCAGGTGAGATGTGCTTGTTCTTAATGAACTTGAACCTTCTTTGCTAGGAAAAAGTTGCATTTCTAGTGCAGGACTTCCATCCAGTATTGTACTAGGGAAGAAGAACAGTATAAAGCGGAAAAGATATGGACCACGAAGCCAGAAGACCTGAGTTTGAATGCTATCCCTGACAAGAGAAAAAAGTCACTTCAGTAGCTAGGTGGTGACATAGGGAGTAGAGTACTAGGCCTGGAGTCAAGAAGTCTCATCTTCCTGAGTTCAAATCTGGCCTCAGAGACTTACTGTGTGTTCCTGCATAAGTCATTCCATCCTTTTGCTTCAGTTTCCTCATCTGTCAAATGAGTTTGCAACAGAAATTGCAAACCACTCCAGTATCTTTGTCAAGAAAACCTCAAAAGGGGGTGGCTAGGTGGTGCAGTGGATAGAGCACCAGTCCTGGAGTCAGGAGTAACTAGGTTCAAATCTGGCCTTAGACACTTAATAATTGCCTGACTGTGTGGCCCTGGACAAGCCACTTAACCCCATTTGCCTTGCAAAAACATAAAAAAAAAGAAAAAGGAAAAAGAAAACATCAAAAGGGGCCATGAAGAATCACACAAGTCTGAAAATGACTGACCAATAATATGGTACTATGACTTTCTCTGTCTCAGGGTTTGAAAAGGGTCAACCAAGTCTCTGTTGTCAAATGCTTGACAAAGTTCCACCTGCCATATAAATATCAGCTTTTCCCTCCAGTATCAAAATGATAAATTAGGAAAAGAGGAAAATTGGATCTTTCAGACAACATAATTTTTAAAGAAAACACTTTTGTTCACTTTTAAATTCTAGGTGATTTTAAGAATCATCTCTATTTTATTTTCTAAAAATATATGCCTACAACAACAAAATAACAACAAAAATAAAAATTGAAGTAACATTTTATAATCTGCAGGTTCCCCCATATTTAAAAGAAAGGAGAGACAAAATTGAAGTTTACGTTAAAAAAGTTTACAATGTGGCAGTTAGGTGATGCAGTTGTTAGCATTGTATATACATATTTTGGATAACCATGTTTACATATTAGTCATTTTTGATATGAAGAAGTAGGATTAAGGGAAAGAGATACATAAGAGACAATTATTATAAAATCTTCATCAGATTCTGAGGGTTCTTCTTTTTTTGTTTTTGTATTGTGTTTTTCGTCCTCTAGTTGGGGGTAATATTGTCCATAGTCAAATACAATTATCCTAGCTCTCTGGACTGCTGAGAGGAGCTGCTTCTGTCAAGGTTGTTCATCTCACAATGTTGTTGTTAATGTATACATTATTCTCTTGGTTCTGCTCCCTTTGCTCAGCTTCAGATCCCATAACTCATTCCATGCTTCTCTAGCATCTGACCAGTACGGTTTCTTATAGAACAATAATATTCCATAGTATTCATGTGCCACAACTTGTTTAGCCATTACCCAATTGATGGACATTCCTCAATTTCTAATTCTCTGCCACTATAAAAAGAGTTGCTATGAATATTTTGGAACATGTGGGATTTTCCCCATTTTTTATAATTTCTTCTGGTTATAGACCTAGAATTGGAATTGCTGGGTCAAAGGGTATAAACAGTTTTATTGCTCTTTTGGGCACAGTTTCATATTGCTCTCAAGAATGGTTGGATCCATTCACAACTCCACCAGCATTGCATCAATGTCCCAATCCTCCAACAACCTCTCCAACATTGATCATCTTCCTTTTTTCTCATCTTGGCCAATCTAAGAGGTATGAGGTGATATCTCATTGTTGTTTCAACTTGCATTTCTCTAATCCATAATAATTTGGAACATTTTTTCTTGTTTATTTATAGCTTTAATTTCTTCATTTGAATAGATAGATAAGTTCTTAACAAATGCTTAATGTTCAAGTGGGTAGATAATAAATAGCAGTGGATACTTAATGAATCCTTGTTAACTGAACACTGGAAACAAAGGAAAAGAAGGAAGGAAGGGAGGAAGAAAAAAAAGGCAAGAAATTCTGGCATGCAGAATAGATCTATCTCCTCTGCTCTCTTTTGTCTCTCTCATTTTTCCTCACAGATGCCCAGTGAAACTAGTTCTGTTTTTGTTTTTTATTTGATTCAAAGACCATATCAAGAAAAAAATCAGGATAAGAGTTCATCATGAAAAACAATGAAAAGAATGAATCATTTTCCTGAACAGTATAGAATTGCCTTGAAAATGAGAAGGACAAGGAATTAGGAACTTTTGAGTTCTAGTCTGCTCATTGTATGATTTTAGGAAACTTAGTCTTTCTATACCTCAATTTCCTCATACATAAAATTAGAGAATTAAACTAAAAAAATCTCTAGGTCTGTTCCTGAACTACAATACTGTAAACTTAGGGAAAATGTTAATATTTTACATCTAACTTTACTAATGTATACCCTGAGATCCCTAAATAAATGAGAAATCAGACACACTTTATGAAATTTCCACTGAGGCTACCCACAAGTCCAGCCTAAAGTAAATCTACTACTGTGTAAGGTTATGGAACTATAAGAAAAAACCTTCATCAACTCAGCTAAAGTCTAATGGCAAAATAAAGCAATTCAGTCTTAATTTTCAAAAAATTAACCAGATTATAAAAATTTTCATAGCAGTTCCTTTTGTAGTAGCAAAGAATTGGAAATTGAGGAGATGCCCATTATTTGGGGAATGGCTGAACAGGTTATTGTATATGAATGTTATGAAGTACTATTGTTTTATAAGAAATCATAAGGGAGGGAATTTCAGAAAAGCCTAGAAAGACTTGCATGAACTGATGCAGTGTCAAATGAACAGAACCAGAACATTGTACACACTAGCAGCATCATAGGGTGATGACCAACCATAATGGACTTGTTCAATTTGGCAGTGAAATAATCAGGGATAATTCTTGTGATGGAGAATGCTATCCCTATCCAGTGAAGGAACTGTGGAGTTTGAATGAAGACCAAAGCTTATTATCTTCTTAAAAGCTGTCTTATGTGTTATAACATTTTGTTATTTTTAATGCTTCCTTTCATTCTTTTGGATCTGATTCTTCTCTCACAACACATTCAATTTCAATCTATGCTTAGCATGGTTACAAAAATATAAAGCCTATATCAGATTGCTTTCTGTCTGGGAGGGGAGGAGAAAGAGAGAGTGAAAATTTATAAAAATCAAAACCTTGCAAAAAAAAATTATAGAAACTACCATTGTATGTAGTTGGAAAAACAAATTCAATATTTGTATAATAAAAAAGTTAACAGTTTAGTCAGAAGGCAATGAATGAATGGTTGACAGGAAACTGGCAAATATGATAAAAAGACAGAAATAGTCTGTTAGAGAAGCTGTGGGAAGATAGGCAGACTAATGTAAGGCTAGCAGGCAACTTGGTGGTCCAGTGGATACACTGTTGGACCTGGAGACAGGAAGATAATGAGCTCAAATCTGGTCTCAGTCACTTATTATTTGTGTAACCATGGGCAAGTCACCTAACCTCTGCCTCAGTTTCCCCATCTGTAAAATGGGGATAATAATAGCACTTATCTTTCAGGATTGTTGTGAGAATCAAATGAGGTTATAGTGCTTAGTACAATGAATAGTTCTACAAAAATGGGGTAGGACTGGAGGACTGTTGGAGTTGAGGGATAGTACAGCTAAATGGCACAGAGGATAGAGAGAAAAGAGTTTTTAAGATTCAATTCATGAGTTCAAATTCAGCCTGTGACACTAGTTATTTGATCCTGTTTCTCTTTGTTTTTCATTTTTCAAATAAGCTGAAGAAGGAAATGGTAAACCATTTTGCCAACAAAACCCCAAATGAAGTCATAAAGTTGTATCTTGTTAGATACAACTGATTACTGAAATGTGTAATCTTTTGGAACTTCTCCATGGTGTGTTGACTATTTCTGATCTCCATTTCCTAAGTCAATTTAGACTTTTGGTCATGCCCTTTGGAACAGGAGAAGGCATCATAAGTATGGTAAGTAGAATATCACTTAGGCACAATGAGTGCCATCTTAGCCATTCCTTGGGGGCACCACTTCTGGTATTTGCACTGGAGAATACCTGGAGTCAGGTGTTAAACCAACTCCTCAAGCACTATCCCTTGTATCACTCACCATGGAAACACATTTAAGCAAAATCCACCAGGTTGGGTTTCTTTCTGGACTTCCAGTGGGCAGTCACCCGATTTCTCTCTCTAAGCTAGATCCTTTCTCTAAATTTAAGATCTAGCTATGCCTCAGGATCTAAGTTGATCTAAGCTTCTCTTCTTTCCTATCCTGGGCTCCCTATTGTCTCTTTCTCTCTTCTCTCCTCTTTTTCCCTTTTTTCTTTTTAACTTGACGATTCCTTTCCCAATTTGTAACTATTGATATAGACCCAGTTTCAGGTGATTGGTTCTATGTTGACCTAAGCTTTAGCCTTTTTAACTTCAACTTCTGCTAAACAGCCTGTCCTTTAAGGAACTCACTATTTTGTTGCTTCTCTAAAGAACTTAGTGAACGTTTTGTAGTAACTTTTAACTGTTTGAGCAGCCAAATGAATTAAAATTTAAACCTTTCTTACCCTCCAGAGACAAAGAGGTTATGAATTTTTCACCCCAATATACCTAATCTTTAAACCCCTTCCCTGAATTCCACTTCCTCCCTCTCCAATTCAATTACAATTTCTATAATTTAAATTAATATATCAAAATCAAATTATGTAACTTGTTGCATATGAAATTAATATGTTATCAGGCTTTACTATGAACACAGAGGACCTAACCTATCTCTGATGCAGAAGGATAAATTCATCAGTTGCTAAAGTAAATCCAATTGCTCTGTGGTGTTACCAGAGAGCAAGAAGCTCCCTAAGGAGAGGACAACCAGTCCAGGTCAGAAATGCAACAGGTTAGCAGTAGGGACTGGATCTGTGAGTGAGGGCAGAACTTGGGAGTCTGGAGCAAATTACATCCTCAGTTTTCTCATTTGTAAGATGGGGGGTTGATAATGTTTGAAGTCCCTTTCAGCTCTAACTCTATAAAACTAAATCATAACATACACTCCATTTCTGATGATTACCTTTTACAATATTAATACACTGTCTCCCAAAGGCACTAGCCTCTTATATTTTCTATTTTAGTGCACAGCAATATTGTTCTATGGAACTACATTCCCCCCATCCTCCCCCAGACACTTGCATCTGGTGTTGTATTTTTGCAACTAGCAATGTTAGGTGGTAGAGGATGAACAATTTTGGCAGCACTTGGAGCCTGGGTGACAAGGAGAACCAGGCTCCAAAAAGGAAATAATACATATTTTATATATTTGCATTGCAGGCATTGTGAATTATGATATAACTAAAAGAAGTATTTTATAAGTAAGAGACATATTTATGGCCTCAAAATTTGTCAGTAGGGCAAAACGAAAGCAAGAGTCTTATTATGTTTATGGAATTTTTTGACTGGAAAAGAAGTCTTGAAATTTAGTAAAGCAAACAGCTCCCTCAAAAGCTCTTAAATAGGGTATCTTCCATGCATATGTCAAAATCATGCAAGATACTTTAAAAGATATAGAAATAACATTCAATGATCTTCTTAAGTCTGATATAAAGCAAGTATAAAACAGAAACATTTATTTGCTAAAGGTATCTGCCACAGCCAAGAAGAAGGTCCAACACAGAATCTGAACTAAGTGGGATTTACTAGGGGTCCTTAAATTTTTCCTTATAGATCCCTTGGACAATCTAGAGGTACCTATAGACATTCCCTTCTCAGAATGATGTATGGAGATGTATAAATATATACAATGAAAATATGAGATTACCAAAAAAAAACAGTTTTAGTGAGAGAAACAGACTACCAGTTTGATAGAGGGTGAGATGTATGGTTGAATAGATAACTCATAAAGCAGTTCTTCTGGATATAAATGTTAGGTAAACTAGGCATGACCAACAAACAATACTTAGAACTGAACAAAAGACCATGACCTCCAGTAAGAATAACAGGTTAGGAGTTCCAGTGTGCAGTGGTCTGATAAATATATGGTAAATATGCAATAACCAAGACACTGCTGGAATAAGAGGGTTCCATCAGTAAATCTGTAACAACAAAGAGAATTAGAGGAGGAAAATCAGAAGGAAAGGGGATAAGAAATTTAAAGATGAAAGAAGGATAAAATAGATGGCAAATTAAGGGAGGCAGTGGTCAGAAGCAAAAGATTCTTTTGAGAAGGGACAGATAAGAAAGAGAAATTGGGGCAGCTGGTGGCACAGTGGATAGAGCAAGGGCCCTGGAGTCAAGAGTACCTGAGTTCAAATCTGGCCTCAGACACTTCATAATTATCTGTGCGGCCTTGGGCAAGCCACTTAACCCCATTGCCTTGCAAAAAAAAAAAAAAAAAACTAAAAAAAAAAGAGAAAGAAAGAGAGAAGGATAAATAGAAGCAATAGGATAGGACAGAGAAAAATATATAGATAGTAAGCATAGCTGTAAATGAAATAAATTCACCCATAAAAATGGAAGGAGAAACAGAAAGGATTAGGAACCAGAATCCAAAAATGCTATTTATAAGAGACACACTTGAAACAGAAAACCACACCAAGTTCAGAGTTGGTACAGAATCGTATATGCATCAGCTGAAGCAAAAAAAAGGCAAGGGCAGCAATCATAATCTCAGACAAAGCAAATACAAAAACATATCTACTTAAAAGAGAAAATCAGGGAAACTTTATTTTGTGGAGGAAAAAGGTACCATAGAAAATGAAGTAATATCAAAATTTGTAGCATTTCTCTTCTAAAGAAATCATTTATTACATATATAGAAAACTGAACCAAATTTATAAAAATAAAAGTTATTCCCCAATTGCTAAATGGTCAAAGGATATAAACAGACAGCTTTTAATCAATGTTTTCTATAATTACATGAAAAATGCTCTAAATTATTATAGATGAGAAATGAAAATTAAAACAACTTACACCCCTCAAAAATGACATGTGCTATAGTGAATAAGGGAAAATATGTTCACTAATAAATCGGTGGCATAGTTATGAACTGTTTTAAACGCTCTAAACCACAACTTGGAAACATAGCCAAGGGGTGATAAAACTTTGCATACCCTGTGATCTAGAAATGTCATTAGATACCTTCTCGGAAGAGATCAAAGGAAAAAGAACCTACTTGTATAAAAATTGTTATAGTAGCTGTTTTCATATTGGCAAAGAATTAGAAATTAAAAGGATATACATCAATTAAGGAATGGCTAGACAAATTGTAATGTAAGAATATGATGAAATTTTTTGTATTAGAATAAAAAGGGGAAGAGAAGAATAGCATTGTGGTTTCAAAAATATATAACAAAACATGAACTGATGCAAAGTGAAGTGAGAAGAACCACAAGATCATTATGCATAGTAACAACAATGTTAAAATTATGATCAACTGTGGAAGACTTGGCTACTCTGATCATTACAGTGATTCAAGATAATTACAAAGGGCTCGTGGTAAAAAATGTACAACTAATGAACTCTGAAGTATAACTGAAGTATGATTTTATCACTTTATTTTTTGCGTTTTATGATTTTATGTGAAGATATGGTTTGCCAGATTTCATTTGTATAACTGATTAGATCATTTTGTTTCCCTTCTTTGTGGATGTGGGAGGGAGGGAGGGAGGAAATCTGGAACTCAATGGAAAAAGAATGTTAAAAATAAATAATTATTATTTTCAAGAGAATTAGAAGATACCAACATTTTGAATATTCTCTTCACCCCTCACTGCATAATTTATAGGAAGACAGAAATAGAAATCAAGCAGGTTAAGAAAGTATGGAATCCACATCAATAGAAAGAGCATGTACTTCAAAGAATTCACAGAACAAAGTATCTAAGTGACACACACCTGTACCTTTAAGAGGGAGAGCAGAAAAAGAGTCTGCTCCTACAAAAAAACCTCACTGAGATTCTGGAAACTTTTTGAGTAAGCCAGACAACTCAGCAAAGTTAAATACAGCCCTAAGGTAACTCTTCAACTACAGGATGAGTCAAGTCATTCTATTGGCATTCTATTCAATCCAGTCAATCATCAACAAAGAGAAACAACGTTGTGTAATGGACTCAATTGTGCTTGATCTATTTTTCCAGACATGTTCCTGTCCATAACAACGCAGATGGAAGAATATACTTACAATTCTCCAATAAATACTTCTAGGTCAATAAGCTATTTGCTATCATCAAAGACACTTAAAACAGTAATTTAATGGATTCTACAACTAGCAGTATTCACACTCTGGTTCTAAACAACCTCTCAAATAAATTTTGGATTTGTTTCCCGGCTCCCCACTTTTCATGCCATGTTTGGTCATATATGGCAATCAAAGCCCCCCTTAAGGAGAGGTAGAAAAATCAGTAGCCAATGTGTTGGATTGAGAAGATGGGGGAAAGTCCCAAAATATATGCCTAGCAGTCCTTCTACAAGGAATTTAAATTCTGCTCCAAGCTAACTTTGTCTTATCTTATCCAGAACCACTCCAACCATGCTTTAGAGTAATGCACCTTCCTAACACTATCTCCTTTCCAGTTCCACTTTATGCTTTGCCTTCCCCACCACTAGAAGTATAAGCTCTTCAGAAACTGTCTTGCTTTCATTATGCTTATATACCCAGCATATGTTATAGGAAAAGCTTAATAAGTGTTTTGTCTATTTCCTTTTCTGTGTATTAATTATTTCCTCCTAATAAAAATGAGATTCTTGAGGAAGGGACTTTCCTCTTTCATTCTTTCTTCATTTATTTATTTGCTCTCTTGTTTATTCATCCATTCATTCATTCATGGCCTTTGTATACTCAACAACTTTCAAAGGGTCTGATACACAGTAGGAACTTAATACATGCTTGTTGAAATGGTTTCCTCTTCTACTGTAAAATGGAATTGTTGGACTAGATGGACTCTGAGATCCCTTCCAGTCTTAGGTCTATTATCTTAGTATACTATGAATGAATGGAAAAATAAGACTCCTATTAAGATAAAAATTATATTTGGGACAGGTAAAATATCAAACTATTATCAATCAATAATATCTCAGCTTGACCATATTTTTTTTAAATTTAAGTCTCCTAGCTGATTTCAAGAACAGGACACTAGACAACTCAATTCGGAAAGATCAGTACTTGCTAAAGGGCATGTTTAGGTGAACTATGTTGACATCCATCTCTGCTTTAGGTTATTTTCTCTAGTTTCCTTGATCCCATCCGTCACCCCCAAAATGCTCTCCCTCTTCCATTCTGCCTGCTGACTACCCTGGCTTCCTCTAACTCCCAACCAAAATACTATCTTTTACTGAAAGCTATCTCCAACCCCTCTAATTCTAATGCCTTCTCTGTTATTTTCCTTTTCTTTTTTATCTTGTATATGGTTTGCTTTCTATGTGTTTGTTTACATGTTGCTTTGTTCATTAAATTGCAAGCTCTTTGAGAACAGGAAATGTCTTTTGCCTCTTGTTTGTATTCCAGTGCATAGGACATAATAGGGACTTAATAAATGTAGACAGCTTCATTGATGGAAGTAGTAAGCAAAAATAAATTAGGAATGTATGAAGAGAAAAAAAAATATTTAGTGAATGGGTGGGAGGAATGAGTGTAAAGTTTTTTTTCAAGTTGGTTCTGTTGCTGACAAGACAATCAATAATAAATTCTAGACAAAAGTCAGTCTTATTAGCATAGACTACTGAAAAAAAACTGGAAGTGGAATCATGAAATAATAGGAAGGTTTCTAGGAAAGAGGAATGGATTTGAAGTTAGAGGTCCTGAGTTCAAATTCAGATTCTGCTACTTACTATCATTTAAGTTTGGAAACTGTGGGCAATCACATCACCCTGGTTGCCTCAGTTTCCTTATCTGTAAAAGGAGCTGGAGAAATGGCAAACCACTCCAGCATCAAGGAAAGCTGAATGCAAATTAACAATGACACAATCTTGGAGAGTGCAGCTAGTGGAGAAAGTAAAGTCCCTGGAGACAAGATGATTTATATTCATGAACTCAAATCTCACATCAGACATTAGCCATGTGACCCTGGGCAAGTCATTTAGCTCTGTTTGCCTGTTTCCTCACTGATATAAAATGAACTGGAAAAGGAAATGATAAACCACTATCTTTACCAAGAAAACCCCAAAAGGGAACACAAAGAGGAATGTATGGTTACAAATGACTGAAAAACAACAAAATACAAAAGACATTAATTATATTGAAATAAAAATTCAATATTTTACATGCCCAAATTCAAGAAGTCCTTGATGTAGAAGCAGCCTCCAATAAGCATGCAGATCTAAAAGGAAGAAGGGATAGCTGTCAAAGATAAAGCTTGTCTGGGGTTTGCAATAGTTCTTGTCCCTATCCATCCATCTCTTGCCCCAATAAAGAAATTTTCAACCTCTGAAGAGGTGAAGGGCTGCAAAATTGATAAAGCCTTCAAAACTGACCTGAAGTCATAGGACAATGTCAATAGTATTGATATAACTCTCAGAGCTAATAAATAAAAAAAAACTCTTCCACTGGAACTGCCTTCATATATAGTAGAGTATGTCATCTATTTGGTTTGGTGAAGGAAATGGATAAATAATCTATTAACTGGTAATTTGTAAAAATAGAAAAGGTAAGATTAACAGAATATTTCTTGTGATTTAAATATTAAGATTATAAGGACATTTTGGAAAATATTTCCCTTTTACTCTTTTAATCTCTGGTAAGAGTATGAAAAAGCAAAATATGAAAAAAACACATTGTGAAAGGGTTTTGTTTTCCTAAAAGAAAAAAAATATTGTTTTTTTGTCAATGTAAACTTATAGAGAGAAAGACTGAAAAGAAAAGAAGTTTCTGTTTTTAATTCCTTCAAACTTACTGAAGCAGCAATTTCTTCCCCAAACTTATCGCTTGACTTTAAACTTAAAAGAGGGTATGAGGTTAACCATCAACTTCTTTTCTAGAGATATGACCTTCTCTCTCAAGTCTTATGTGAAGGTGCTGAACAAAATCTCCTTTCTCCTTCTCCTCTTTCACTTACACATTGTAATAATTAAACATCTTAACTTTCCTCCAATCCACAATACCCCATCCTACAAGTATCTTCCATAACTATTCCAAGTCCCCACTACCAATTCACTTTTGTAATATTTCTTGTCTGCTCAGAAAGCTAGATCGCAGAGTATGTGAACACCCTAAGGCCAAAATTCACTATCTCAAAGAGATTAGCTAGGTGACAAAGGTAGATAGACTGCCAGATCCTGGGATTAGAAAATGTTCTTCAATTGTGTCCAACTCTTTGTGACCCCAATGGGGTTTTCTTGGCAAGAGATCCTGGAAGTTTGTTATTTCCTTCTCCAGTTCATTTCACAGATAAGGTGATAAAACAGGGTTAAGTGACTTGCCCAGGGTCACCCGGCTAGTAATTGTCTGAAGCCACATTTGAAGTCAGGACAAGCTCCAAGTCCTGCACTCTATGCATTGGGCCACCTGGCTACCAAGAACTGGTCTATCTAAAATCAAATCTAATCTCTGGCACTTGGCAGGTGTGAAACCTCACAAGATATCTTGGTGCTTTCCACTAAATTTCCTTCTTAAGGACCTAGTCTTACACCAAAATCACTCTGGCTCTCAACAATTGATCAACAAAAGGCCCCAGGTCAAGTCCTATTTGGTTATTGTTTGGACCCTGATTGGCTCAGAGAAAATGTAAAAAGCAATAGATTCTGTTTCAGTCAGAAGTCCTAATCTTCCCCTCTCAAGACTGAGTAGTTTGCTTCTTTGCATTCTTTACCTCTTTTCTCTGTTACCTGTGCTTAATCACTGAATGGGCTTGTGTCAGTGAAACTGAGACAGGTTAAAACTAGATTAAATGGGCCAAGGTTTCCCACTATATCCTGGGTCACTTCCAGTCTTCCTAATTTATACCTGGCCACTGTAGCCAGATGGTTCAGGGGAAGAAAATGAGGCTGGTGACTTAGCACAGCACCTCTCATTCAAATCCAGTTCACATGTTTGTCATAGCCTCACCTCCCTGATGCCTTGTTCCTCTTCAAGAATAAAAGACAAACAACATCAATCCTAACCAAATCATTTAACCTCTCTCACTGTTTCCTCATCTACAAAATGGGAATAACAGTGTACCTAATTCAGAGGTAGAGATTTGTAAGAATCAAATATGTTCTCTTATAGAAAAGATATTTGCTCTTATAAATATAATTTCCTGCATTTTCTGTACATATATGAGCAAACAGTTTCTTCCCCCACCATATAACAATAATCAAATATTAATGAGGTTTAGTCCAGAGAAGTCACTGTTATCCCTGATAAAAGTCAAGAAAACCAGAAATGTTAAAATGTATGAATTATCATGAAGGTGGGCAGACCTTTTGCTTTTAATTCACACTGCTTTCCAAAGACCAACCAAAAGCAGATTGCCTTATATTGAAATAATACTATTTTACCTCAAAAATAAAGGATTTTTTTGTATCGGTATTTTCCTTAACTAATACCATGGTAGTACAGACTCACTCAAGAATTCTCTAACCCATGCTAAATTTTCAGCTAAATTTTTAAAGGCTATAGCAATATGAGACCATGCTCAGTTAGGACAGTTATCCTAAAAGAGAAATGTACCAACCAGGAATGGTAATATCTTCAGGTAGCCAATAAGAAAGTAGACAAGACAAAGCTGTTAGAGGAAAAAATCTGTGCCAGATTTAAAGGAACTTGTTAACACAACTTTTTACTCCATTTTTCAGAAGCTACTTAAAGGAGAATGTTTATAAGATTACTTCAAGTTCCCCAATCCCACTCACTCTGGAGAAATGAGTTTTGATGCTAAAAAAAGTTTAGTGGCTATGAAATAGATTGAAGCACTAGGAAAAAAATGGGAAAATATTTATGCTTCTATAACATTTTTGAAATTGTATCATATGTGGAATCCTAGAAGGGTTGGGGAAGAGAGCAATGTGTAACCACTAAGGAAGAAAGCAAACCTTGAGATTTCAAGAATGATTGATGAGGGGAAGAAGAACATTATAACTGGAGAAAAAAGGAAAGAGTTCTGCTTCCAGGTCACCAATTTCTAAATTTTCCATACTAAGTCACGTTTCCATTTGCCACCAAAAAAAAGTCTCAACACCTTAATCAAGAAAAAGACATATGGAAATAGTCATATTTAGCAGCTTAAATAAAACTATCCTTAAAAGAATATCTCCTTTCCTTTCTATATATGTAAAAATAAATGCTTCAATGTCAAGAAAAAATTCAGGCAGAAAAAGTAAAAATAGTTAAGGACCCTGACAACCCACCTTCCTTCAAAAGTCCTTAAATAAAAGGATGTACCAAAATTAGTGTACACTGAAAAGTAATTCAGCAGCCATTGGTGGGGAGGGAAGTCATCTACTATGTACCAGTCATTATGATAAAACTTTTTATCAATACTATATTATTTGATCCTCACTAATAACTTTGAGAGGCAGGAGTTATTATGATTCTCATTTTAAAAGTGAAGAAGCCAAAGCAGATAGAAGTTTCAGTGACTGATTCATGTCTTAGACTATATTTGAACTCAGGTTTTCCTGATTCCCAAGTACAGAGTTATATGCAGTTTTGCATTTGTTGTTGATATAGTTCATCCTTCATTTCAAAGAGGACCTTAAGTCAGGTGGAGTTGCACTAGGCTGTCAACCTCATTGAAGTTCAGTAACAAATAGAGATGACCAGAGATGATATTGATATCTTCAATGCATGACCAAGTTCTGAGCACTATACTTATCCAGCTTCCTCCAGTCCCACTCACACCTGAATCTCTTCTACAACGAACTCAGATTTGATCTTTAGCATCCTCAGAGAGTTATACTCCCTCCTTTGAGAACCAATTTCACTACAGAACAGCTCTAATTAGTTTGGTTTTAGTTTTCTTGTTTTTTTTTAAATCAATCTGTTTCTCTATATAACAGAAATGGAATTGCTCAGTGAAAAGGATAATGTTAATCCCATATTCTATCAGCCCTGACCTTGAGAGACTGGACAAGGAAATAGGGCAAGAGAAAAAAAGCTGGCATCTCCCCAGTTTTAGTGATTGGTTATTCATATGAGAGAGAAATAATCGTTTTTTCAAACTTCTGGACAGTTCCATCCTACATGGAACATGACATTATTAATAAAGTGATTAATCACCCAAAAATTATGTCTCTCAAACCACATCTTTGACTATCCTTTTTTTTTTGCTATAGGCCAGGCAGCTGCCAAGGGAGGGAAGGGAGTGGGTGTATATCATATAGAAAAAGGAGGGCATAGTACCCTGTAAAACACATGTTCTTAGAGACACAATATGAATTAACAGATAAAGTCCTTCAAGGTCATTCCCACAAAGATTCATTTGACCCATTTTATTTATGGGAGGTAGGGAAGTAGTAGATTAGTTTTAGGAATTTCATAATGTGATTCCAAGTCAAAGAATCATTTATTAAGCACAGCTAAGTAAATGAAGGTAGATGCAAAGAACTGAAGACACACAGAAAGGAAAAACCAGTTCCTGTCCTCAAGGAGCTCACACAACACAGATGTCAAATATAAGAGGTCTCACATAGTTCAAAACATTCCCGAATTCAGTCAGAACCCGATGAAAATGCAATGGGAAATATTTAACAAAATGAATACAATAAAACAATACCAATATGAGAATTTCAAGTCAACAAGTATGGTTTATTTTTATTCAGTCATTTTTTTAGTCAAGTTTGACTCTTAGGTGACCCCATTTGAGGTTTTCTTGGTTGAGACACTGGAGTGATTTGCCATTTTCTTCTCTAGGTCATTTGACAGATGAAAAAAATTGAGGTTAAACGGGATTAAGTGATTTGTCCAGGGTCATACAGCCAGTAAGCTCTGAGGACAGGTGAAGTCTAGGAGATGAGTCAGGCACTATGGCACCACCTAGCTATCCTCATGGATTGTTCAGTGGTCCCCCTTTCTATTTGAGTTTGACATCTATGACCTAGGGCACTGAAAGATCAAATGACTTGCCCCAGGCACAGACTCAGTATGCTTCAGAGACTAGAGTCTCCCCAGATCTTACCCACTTACAAAGTCAAGTTGGGTTGCCTCTCATCTAATCCCAACAGAAGTACTGCTAAAGTTTGGTTATGAACTACTATAGTTCAATTACCTAAGTAGATTTTTAAGGCCTGAGTTAGGTCCTTAAGTGTCATTTATAATCTTGTTTCCATTCGAAAATGTTTTATTTCTTTATATATTCTAAACAGCTGATCTGACAAACTGTTGAAACATAGAGTAGGGAATGTACTTGTGATTTCTTTGTTATAGAGTTGTTGTCTTTTGTTCTCAAAAAAGATCATGACATCAACTAAATGATGTCAGGACATGCAAATAATTTAGATTAAAGAGAGGGGGTCATTGTGCAAAGACACCCTTCTTACTATCTCTTCCAGAACCATCTGAACCCAGTAGTCTGATCTATTAGGAAGAAGATGACTGATGTTAGCCTAGATACATTGGAAGAATCTGTCATTTTTTTAAGTAGTTTTTCCCATATCTCACTGTTGCAGTATCATCAGGTATAGGGGCTATGATTCATTGACATTCAAAGTTCTATAATTGGTGGCTACACCCCTTTGGATTCATATCCAAGCATATATATATATATATATATATATATATATATATATATATATATATATATATATAGATATATATAGATATATATATACACACACACATATCACATATACACACACTTCTTTCTAGGTAATGCCAATGATACTAGGCAACATATCATCAATAGGGTAAAAACTAACCAACCTCTCTCATGATCCTCTATTCAATTCAGTTTTGCAGCCATGTTCCCACTGGAATCTAAAGTTTGATTTCCAAAGAAGCTGTCCAAGGGTCATGGGAATAACTAGCAGATCTCTAGCCTGCATCATTTATAATGGGACCAATAATGGTATCTAACTTGGACTTTTGTTCGTGATTAATGAAAACATTCTTGGCAAATGCTTTTGCTCTGGAACTCCTATAACACAGGTGGGTACTTCTCTGGAATTCAGAGTATCAGTAACTTTCCTAGACATTGGGAAGTGAAGTGATTTCCCTAGTCCCATATTCAGTTTATATCAAAGAGAAACTTGAACCAAAAGCCTACCTCTATCCACTACACCACACTGCCACTCGCATGCTTTAGAAAAGATAACTAGACCAAAAGCAATTTTTTTAAAAAAGCAATTTTTAAGTCTGAGAAATTTCTGTAGCCAATTATGATTTTTAAAACACCCAAAGAATCTTTTCAAGAGTATTTATAAAGGAGAATAGCCAATATTCTCATATCAGTGAAGTTGCTTTGGTTCTATGACCATCCTCCCAAAAAGGGGACTCCAAGAAGGAAAAGAATTTACAAATGACACTGAGTTTCTTCCCTTCCCTATTCCAGAAGAAAGGAAATTGCTATTGCTATTTCACTTATTAAAGCAAAAGTAAGAAAGCTGATGAAAGATTAAATGACCTTTCCCAGGGTCACAGCCCAAGAGTTGGAAAACCATGAGTCGCTATTCAGAACCAAACTCTCAAGTGTATCATTTGATTAATCCTCAGAATGCAACTGCCTGAAAAAGGGCAACCAATCTCTATTGTGCTGGTCACATATCTGAATTAATTAAAATGCCATAATTCAGAAGCTATATTCCGTTCTATCAGCAAATGTTATTCAATTTAAATTTCAACAAACCATCCAACTATTATATTTTCGGCAAAACACTTAGCTGTCACTTGTTGACAAGATCTAGCATGTGGAATAATTCCCCATGAAAAGTTAATCCACTCAAAATGTGTTGTTATTTTAAAATCATTTCTCCTATCAGCTTTCTTCTGATGAAAAACATAGTAATGGCATGGATATAAAGAGGAGAGATAGACAAAACAGTCTAACATTTTTTCATCTTTAATTTCATAATTAATTCTTTGTGCCACAAACAAACTTCAATTAGAACTGCATTAAAATATCCCAGATGCTTATTCCCTCCAAGCATTATCTCGCAAATCCTAAAATACATTGCAAGATCAAACTACAATTTCATCAACCTAAAAAAGGGGGGAATTGTACTAGTTTGATCTATTAAAAGAATTGATTTTCTTTCCTCCCTTCAGAGGAAATATGTAAATTAGAACTTTGATATCACCATCTTAGTTTTGTCTGCCAATTCGACTTGAAAAAAAGTCAATTTCTTTCCTTACTAAAAGGAACAATAATTAAAACAACATAGAACAATGTCATGGCCCCAAGCTGAGGGCCACTGCTGAACAGGGTCTCAAAAAGCAGTTGATAATAACTACTGGGCCCACCTTAAAAATAACTAGTCCAAAGATGTATTATAGATGACTAATATTATAACTCTGGTTAAAAATATAATATTTATATATGTGTGGTTTTCATGTAAGAATCAGATATAAAAATTTAGTAAAGACCAAAGAATTCTGCTTGGAAAATATCACTGGGAACCTCGGTCATGATTCTATTTTCCTGTCATTTCAATATTCTAGTTATGTACCAGACCTTTAATATAAGTATTTGATCTGTTGCTGGAATTGTTTACTCAACAAAAGTCTATATTATCCCAGATACCATCATCTCCAGATCACCTACATAATTAAAGATGTTGACAGTGGTTAACAAGTAATAGTGGTACTGAACTCTTCTGTGACCTGAGGTAGAGAGAAGTAAGAATGAGAGGAGAGACATGCATAACAACTACAACAATATAAATGTAGAAGAAATATAATTTTATAAGATCCTATGTAATTATAATAACCAAGCTTGGCCCAGAGAAAGAGCCTCAAACACTATCTCCATCCCTTCTTTGAAGAGGTATTTAGGAGACAGACTGTCAGAGTAAATGTGTTGATTATTCAATGTTGCTTCTTTCCCTCCTTTTGGATTTTTGCTACAAGAGATAGGATAAGGAAGAGGAGGAACAGAAGGAAGGATGGATGGAAGGATGGATGGATGGATGGATGGATGGATGGATGGATGGATGGATGGATAGACAGACAGACAGATGGGGGGAAGGAGCCCTCAGGAAAGGATTAAGTATTTATATGACAGCTACTACGTAACAAAAGAGAAAATATTATCTCCCAACTACCCCATCCCCACTTGTCAACACTCCTCTTTTCTTAACTTTCCTGTACCTTCACAACATCTTTTATATTAGTTTGACACCATTGGGCCTGTGTGTGTGTGTGTGTGTGTGTGTGTGTGTGTGTGTGTATGTGTATGTCTCTGACTCCTGTTGACAAAGTACTAAAATCAACAAATCCCTTATATTCAGAAAACAAAATACATGGAATTACAAAGGTAGCCAATTTTATAAAACTAAAAATATCATTTTCCACCCATCCAATTTCATGGAAACTCCAAAGTGTCCATAAAGCATAAATCTAAGATGCCTGAATTGGGAGGAAGTAGTACTCAGCTAGGAATATGCTGGAACACACATCATCACACCCTCTGTAATTTGCACCCCTTTCTAAATTACTTTAATCAATACTGACCTCATATGCCATTTTTGTAGAACAATCTAACTACAAAAGGGCACCAACATCAAGTGTTCCATAGAAACAATAAAGAAAAGGCACCTAGACAAATGCAAACTTAGCTTCTAAGTGAGTTCAAAGACAAAAAAGTGAAATGTGCTGATATTTCTATCTTAAAATAACTTTACCTTGCAAAACTTTAAACTCTTTGGTCAAATGCTTACAAATAACATGTTTACATTCATGACAAGTATACACGTTTAAGGAAACCAGGCCACTTGAGCAAATCATAGTGCCTAATAGAAATAAGCAGAACTTTGACCTAAAAAGCAAAACAAATTTTCTTGGATACAGCAGACTTAAGAGGAATGAGTCACCACTTTGCAGCAGCTTAGTGGACTAGAGAAATTTTTAGGGAATGGATTAACCTGGAGTAGAGACTAAAATATCTTTAAAAGAATGAAAACCAGTCACTGAAGAGCTTGGAAAATTGAAGAAAAAACAAACCAGGACTCTGACCCCAAAGAAATAAAAGGAATGAATCCTTAGCACAGGTAAAGAATAACATTACCTTTATTTATCTAGCTATGTATAATATACATACTATGTGTTTTATATATATTTATATATAACTAATTTTGCATATTTGCACATTACATATAAAAACATAAAATTAGTAAATTCATGTAATATACATATATACTTATATATAAAAGTATAAGTCAACATGTACTTGTAACAGTTTTATAGTACACACGTTCAAAAAAATTTTAATTTCATGCTATGTTCAGTAGAGAAAAAGGGGAAATGAAGTGAGATGGGAAAAGGAGGTAAAAAAAAGAAGAAAGGAAAGAAGAAAGTAATGGCCAGAAGAAAAGGGACAGACTAGGATAAAATAGAAAAGAAAAGGTTAAAGAGAACAGAAGGAAACAAAGAGACAGAGAGAAGTAGATAAAAATAATCTGCTTGACCCCACATCCCTCAAGTGCCAATTCACTTAACTCTAGATCCAATCTTGTCCCTAAATCAGAGCAATCTGAGTAGTTAAGGTCAGTAGTTCATCAGCTCAAGAGGGAATCTATCTTGTAGCTGGTCCCATTACAATCTAAATCTCCCAATTCCTGAGCAACTATGCCCTCACCTTGCATAGTCATTCATCAAATATGCTCCTCAAAGACTAGATTTTCTGGGCCTGATCCTATCTCCTCCTTAACTGAGTCTCTGAAACCCATCAATCCATCCATCTAGGACCCCACTGATTGACTGTCCTACTTCAGTCTACAGACCCACTCTAGGTTAATGAAATTAGAGTAATCATTGCTAGTTAACTAACTTATCTATTCCTCCTTAGGTGACAGCTAGGTGTCCAAGTAGATAGTGCAATGACCTTGGAGACAGGAGGTTCTGAGTTCAAATCCAGCTGAGTGCCCTTGAGCAAGTCACTTAACCCTGACTGTCCATGTTGAGGGCTATCCTCGGTTATCCTGATTCATATCTGGCCACTGGACCTGATTGATTCCAGAGGAGAAAGTAAGGCTGGTGACTTAGCACAGCAAAGCCTCATTAAAATTTAATTTAGGTGCTTGTAAGGGCATTCATTACCTCCCTAATGTCATAGTCTTCTTCAAGAATGAAGGATACAGGAGGCAGCTAGGTGGCACAGTGGATAGACCCCCGGCCCTGGAGTCAGGAGTATCTGAGTTCAAATCTGGCCTTAGATACTTAATAATTACCTAGCTGTGTGGCCTTGGGCAAGCCACTTAACCCCATCTACCTTGCAAAAACCTAAAAAAAAAAAAAAGATTCACACATTCAACTTAAATCAATGTATACCATGGAAACAATGAAAAGGCTAACAGACTGAGGGGGGGGAAGGAAAACCAGATTAGGGGATTAATTGTAAATTTCAAAAATAAATAAATAAACAAATAACTTTTAAAAATTAAAAAAAACATCATTTCATTCTAAAGAAAAAAAAAAGAATAATGAAGGATACATACCAGCTCTGTTTGTGGTATCAAAAAATTGGAATTCAAGTGAATGTCCATCAACTGGGGAATGGCTGAACAAATTGTATATATGTATGTTATGAGACACTATAGTTCTATTAGAAACCAGGAGGGATGGGAATTCAGAGAAGCCCAGAAGGATTTTCATGAACTGATGCTGACCAACATGAGCAGAACAACACTGTACACCCTAACAGCAACATGGGGATGATGATCAATCTTAATGGACTTGCTCATTTCATCAGCGCAATAATCAGGGACAATTTGGGGCTATCTGTGATGGAGAATACCATCTGTATTCAGAGAAAGATTTGTGGAGTTTAAAAAAAGACTGAAGATTATTATCTTCAATTTTTAAAAAAAACTTGTTTTATGTACTACATAATTTTGCTATCTCTAATATGTTATTTCTTCCTAGAGATATTTTTTTCCTCTCAACACATTCAATTTTAATCAACGTATAGCATGGAAACAATGTAAAGATTCTCTGACTGCCTTCTGTGGGAGAGTGGAGGGAGTGTAAAATTCAAAATCTTACCAAAAAATGACAGGTAGAAACTACTATTGTATATAATTGGAAAACAAAATATTTATACCATGAAGGGCAATGCTTAATAAATGGTTGAGGATGTTGACTTAACATGAGTCCTCTCCTATTTCGACTCTGACAAGAAATTGAACATATACAAAATAACGAAATAAAAAAGAAAGAGGAAAAAAGAAGACAGAAGGACAATGGATAAGATAGGGAAAATAAAGGGAAAAGGTGACTTAGTGGTTATGTAAAAACAATCATTTGTTATCAGGCAGAGAGATATGTTTCATTACTGTAACTAATTAACTACTTTTTACAGCTTTTCAACAGTTTCATTCCTTAAAACTATTCAAGTGTGGGCTTAGTATTTGTGATATACATATATATATATATATATATATAGAGAGAGAGAGAGAGAGAGAGAGAGAGAGAGAGAGAGAGAGAGAACTGAGTCAAATTTTAACAATACAAGCCAACTGATAAATATTCAAAAGATATGAACAGAAAAAAGAAATCAAAGCTCTTGTAGTCATAATTTAAAATGGCTCTAAATCACAATGGGTTACAAATATGCAAATTAAAACAACTCTGAAATACCACTTCACACCTATCTAATTGGCTAATATAACAATAAGAAAAATGTCAAATGTTGGAAGGAAAGTGGGAAAACTAGGATAAGAATGCATTATTGGTAGAGTTGTGAATTGATCCAACTTTTCTGGAGAACAAATTGGAACTGTGCCCAAAGGACTATAAATTTGTGCATACCCTTTGATCCAGCAATTCCACTATTACGTTTGTATCCTAAGACATTTTAAAAAGGGACAAGAGGACCTATTATAAAAATATAAATTGGAGTTCTTTTTTTGGTAGCTAAAACTTGGAAATTGAAACAAAGTCCATCAATTGGGAAATGGCTGGTATATGACTGTAATGGAATAAATATTATACTATAAGAGATGATGAGCAGGATGATTTCAGAAAAAGCTGCCAAAACTTACATAAACTGATACAGATTGAAGTTAGCAGAATCAGAACACTGCACACAGTAACAACAATACTGTTATGATTAACAATTGTGAATGACTTAGCTGTTCTCAGCAATACAATGATATGATGATAGCAAAGGACTCATAATGAAAAATGCTTTTCACCTTTCATAGAAAGAACTGATAATCTGAATGCAGATAGAAGTATACTATTTTACATTTTCCTTTTTCATTTTTGTTTGAGTTTTCTTCCATAGAATGAATAATATGGAAATCTTCTAATTGCACATAATTGTATATTCCTGTCTAAGGGAAGAAGAGGAAGAAAGGAGAAATAGAATTTGGAACTTTATACTTTAAAATAATGCTAAAATTGTTTTTACATCTGATTAATGAAAAAAATAAAATATTAAAAGAAAAAAATTAGGCTTAATGGAAGAGTGACAGGATTCAGAAGGGAAATTATTCCTGAGGCTATTGCAATAGTAACCCAAGAAATACATCCTTGAGGGACAGATGAAATCAAACTGAAGCTCAGATTTTAACTGAAGATTATCTTGGCTTTCTTTTTTTATATTTTCATCTTTTTCTGAACAGTTATATACAAACTGTCTCCATCATTAGATTGTAAACTCCTTGAGGACAGAAAATGTCCTTTTTGGAATTCCTAGTCTTTATCGGAGCCTCATGCAAATAGTAAGCATTAATAAAGGCTTATTTCCATGACTCTAAAATTTAGTCAAAGAAAAGTACTAGTAGAGGTACAGCAAGAAGAATTCATTGATTAGTATCTATTAAACAAGGTATTAGATTAAGTTATAATCCTAAATAAGGTATCTAAGGTAATAGTAAGCTTCTGGTGAGAAAACTGCCCTCCCAATGCAGATGTCATTTCAACATGTTTTAGAGAGCTGCCTAGAGGAATGAAAAATGAAATGACTTTTCCAATGTCATATAGCCAATACATGACAATGACAGGGTTCCAGGTCTCCCAGTGCTTTCTCCTCATTCAGAGGTCATCTTTGTATCTCCTCTAACACACTGCCCATTTGTTCCTGGTTGTTGTCAAATTAGCCCTCCACAATCTATCCTGACTGAAGCTTCCTTCCATATTCAGGCTTTTGTTGACAGGTTTCAAGAGCCCTTCCCTGCCTTTTTCTCATATCAACTGAAAAGTGACAGTGATGCACCAGTACCCCTCACTTCTGGTAAGGCTCTCTAATGTCCCTAAGCTCCCCTGGGATCCTTTCTGCGCAGCTCCTGTTTAAGCCTAAAACTCCAAGATTATTCCTTTGATTCTGGACAGCCGAAAAGACAAAGCTTTCATCATAAAGAAGGGGAAACTAGAAGGAGAGCTTGAACTGAGACTTAAAGGATAAATGAAAATGGTCACTAGTGGTTGATTGTCTGCCTGTTAATTACCTAATCCTAGCATCATTCCATCCCTGCCACTACTCCTTTTTGGGGAAGGATGGCTAAGAAAGGACAAGTAGAGCACATTTGTGATGTAAAAAGAACCTTCTGTCTAGAGGAAAGTCTTGGGGGAGAAGAGAAAAATTAAGCTAAATAAATAGGGTGAGGCCAAGGGGTCTTGAAAGCATCACAGAAAAGGTTAACATTTAGCATCCAATATGATTTCTCTTTCATCACATTCAACTGTATAACAATGTATAACACAGAAACAACGTAAAGACTAATAGACTGCCTTCTGTGATGGGTGGGGGGGGAAGCAAGATTAAATGGGGGGGAACTGTAAAATTCAAAATAAATAAATAATTTTTTTAAAAAAAGATTTAGCATCCAAGATTTCTTGGCTGGAAAATATCAAAGTAAAGTAATGCTAAATGAAGACCATTTTGACACTTGGAAACAGATTGAATTGGAATAAGGGTACAAAGTGGCATTAGTAAGGATCACCTGAAATCAGCTAACCCTAATGAGGGTAGTAGATAGCATTTTTGAAATAAGAGAAATGTGATATGATCGCAAGATTTTTAATAAAGATTTTCAGAAATATACCATAAATTTAAGTATGTCTTACTTCAAGAATGCATGATTTCATAGTGTTCTCCCTCCCCAGCACAGGTGGGGATCCTTAAGGCCACAGGTAAGACTGTCCTATCTTCATTAGTGTCCAGGAACAAAAGCAACAAAAACCAATCATCTCTAGTGACTAAATCTTAGTCATTAGTCCTTAAAGTGTTTATGAAGTCCCTAGAGACACTCCACAGCTATAACTGAAGATATAAATTATACGTAATACACTTGTGGCCTGAGAAGAAATAATTTCCATGAAGGGGAATACCATTTGTGGCTAAACCTTTAAGATTAGTTTACACTGGAGTGGCTAGGTGGTGCAGTGGATGGAGCACTGGTCCTGGAGTCAGAAGATACCCAAGTTCAACTCCCGCCTCAGACACTTAATAATTACCTAACTATGTGGCCTTGGGCAAGCCACTTAACGCCATTGCCTTGCAAAAACTAAAAAAGATTAGTTTACCCCCTAAGAATTTCCTACTCTTTCTAAATGATTCCTGGATCTTGTGTGAGATCTTTTAAAAAAGTATTATGATTTACTGTTGTTTTTTTTTATAGCAGTCATTTCCAGATATACTTCTAGGTAGAGCAGTGGATAGAGCCCTAGGTTAAGAGTCAAGATGATCTGTGTCCAAGTACCTGAGTGATCGATCATTGGACAACCTACTTAACCTTTGCTTCCACAGCTTCTTTAGCAAAAAAATAAAAAAATGAGGATGATAAAAATAGCTCCTTTTTTTCAGGGTGGTTATGAGGATCAAATAAGATAATAGCTATAAAGTGCTTAGTATAGTGTCTGCCACATAGCCAGGATATATAAATACTAACTACTACTATTATTATTATTACTGGACAGCTAGGTGGTACCAGCCCTGGAGTCAGGAAAAAAAGAGTTGAAATCTTATCAAAGAAACTTTCTAGTTGTGTGATCCTGGGAAAGTCGCTCAACATGGGTTGTCTCAGGTTTCTCATCCATCACATGATTTGGCAAAGAAAGTGGCAAATTGTTCCATTAGCTTTGCCCTAAAAAACCCCAACAACAACAATTATCATTATTATCTGCCACTCTCTCCCTCCTCTTTGTCTGTCTGTCTGTGTCTGTGTCTCTCTCTCTCTCTCTCTCTCTCTCTCTCTCTCTCTCTCTCTCACACACGCACACACATACACAAACAGACAAACGGAAATATCTCTTGCCTGTGAACAAAATTCCATAGGGTATCTTGTTTCACTTATCTTTGTATTGTAAATTTTGATTAACATAAAATAACAGGATTTTTTATGATGACAGCTGTAGGATGGTATCAGGTACAGAACTGCTTGAGGGCAGATTGAAGGTAGAAACAGGGACAGAAGTCCTCAAAATTTTAAATTAAATATTAATTTGCTATTACCAAAAAAAATCATCAGAGAGAGGTCTTCAATATCTAGTTATGTGGTGGTCATTCTGTAGAGTCTATAACTAGGCCTGTTCTCATTCCCTGACTAACTAGGACAATGAAATAAAGTTTTTATCTAATTTCTTTCTTTTCCTTGCCAGAACTTCCTGCAAAAAGGACTTAAAGGTAGGGGAGATTAAAGCAAAGGTAGATATTTCCTACTCTGATGCTGGTACCCTCCTCTCCATATTACTGGAGAAAGAAATGGATTATTGGTTCTATGGATGAGATTCAGCAGGGTCAAGTATACAAATTACTCTGAAATTCGAAAGTATTGGCATGTAAATATTTTCTCCTTAAAAAGAGCTTGAATTTGATTTCAAATTGGAACTGCCATTTCCTTTCCTTCACTCAGAATCAAAGGAATAAAGAGAAGTTTTCCCCAACGGTCTTATTTTGGACAACTTGAGGGTGACTTGAATAATGAAGAACATTCTTAGTGAAGTGATTTTCTTTTTTTTTCCTCTGCAATGAAAGACTCTTCATTCACTGCCATGGCTAATTAAGGCAAAGAATGAGAACAGGGGACTGGTGGCAAGAAGCTATAAATAATTAAATAGTTCAATAACCACTCATGAAGGAAAGCAACCCACCAAGAACTTCATGGATTATTGTGCTGCCAAATTTAAGGCAGCCCCAACACTTTCTAACCAAAGTTCAATTTCCACAAAGAAAAACCTAATTTTAAAATAAGATGCATCAGTTGGAAAGTGTCCAATCAAGTGCAACAATCTATGATCACAATATAATTCACAAGGCAAGCTGTCATCGACTACACATGCAATGTGACTATAAAGTAATGGAACAGAATTCCATAAGCCATGCATGAACATCTGTCTTGTTATGTTATAATCATACTGTGTATATGCCCTTCATTCCATATAACCTGATGGTCTTAAGAGCAACTGCACTGTTTTAAAAAAATGAAGAAGACAATGAGGAGGATGAGGAGTTAAAGGGGAAGAAAAGAGGAAAAGAAGGAAAAAGAATAGAGGAAGAGGGAAAGCAGGAAGAGAGCAAGGAAAAGAGGAGAAGAAAAGAGGAGGAAGAAAAAGAAAAAGAGAAAGAGGAGGGAAAGGAGGCAATAAGAAAAAGAGGAGGAAGAAGAGGTTAAGGATAAGGAAAAGGAGGAAAAAGAGAAGGAAAAGGAGGAAAAATAACTGAGAAATAGCAGGAAAAGGTACAACACAGCTCTCGCAGACACTTCTTCCACAAGATCCAGATGCATTAGTCCTGATCAAGAGATCGAAGATAAAATCACAGTGAGTCATTTTTCTAACCCAGGTCAGCACAGGGTGACAGAGAATTGTGTATTCTCTGTGGAAGTTGATCTATACCAAGGTGTGTTTCATGGAACATTCCAGGATAAAAATAAGGATACTTTATGCTAGACATAAAAGTGAGAAATGATCCCAGAGGAACCCCACCTTGTAGGGGCATGAGAACAGATGTAAACTAGCAGTTCTGTCTCTCATCATCCAATATTAGCACACGAAGAGACAGGTTGTACCTGATTATACCATATCACAGGCTAGTGCTTGCCCCATCTTGATTAGCGTGCCTCACCAACAAAGGAGAAATCAAACTAGTTAAGACCAAAAAATTCCACCAGTAGCCAGACCATCTCCAATAACCAGTCCTGTTTCCTATAAATCAGGTGTTGGGATGTTATGATTCTGGTAAAGGCAAGTGAGGCCACCTTGCACATCATAGCCCTTCCTATAATAAACATAATTATACAACTCATGCCTCCAGTAATTTGATTAATTGGTATGGGCCTCTTCATTACAAAAGGACTAGTTAGTAGTAGTTAAGCAAGTTCAGAAGCCAACAGCAGCTTTGTGGCTCTGACCTCAGGAAACAGAGGAGGGTGTCGGACTCAGGTCCCCATTCCAATCTGAAGTCTTCAGGGGAATAACTGAACCAGGAAACCCAGACCAAAGAGAAACCATAAGTTCTATCACTCTGAACCAGCAGGCTTGTTCAAATGAAGTAGCAGTCTACCTGGGGCAAATCCACAGGCATGTTGTTCAGGTCATGAAATGAGAGTTAATATATTCTAGTTAAGAAACTTGCAAAGCTAAGATCAGAAACTTCCCAATGACACTTTTTCCTGCAATATTGTACTCTGGGAGAACTGTAAGCTTATACTCCTCATTCTGAGCAGACCCTGGATGAATGAATCTTGGATGAAGATGATTGTCCTTCATTCTCAAAGAGGACTCCAAAATCAGGGAGGTGATGTCATGACAGGCACATGAATTGGATTTGAGTGAGGTGGGGTACTGTGCTATGTCTCCAAGTCTCACCTTCTCTTCCTGGGCCATCTGGTCCAGTGGCCAGATATGAATCAGGATGAATAGAATTGGTCCTAAATGTGAAGCAATTAGGACTAAGTGACTTGCCCAAGGTCACACAGCTAAATTAGTGTCAAGCATCTGAGGTTCGATTTGAACTCCTGCTTTCTGTCTCCAAGGCCAGTGCCCCAACCATTGCCCCACCTAGCTGTCCCTTGAAATCTTAGAATAATACAACACTCAGTACAAGAAAGTTGCAGGAAGACACAAGTTCGACTAAGACATTCCCTCAAGGTGGGCAAGTAGGTGACAGAAGGGATAAAGGGCCTGCCCTTGAGTCAGAAGAACCTGGGTTCAAATCCTGCCCTCAGATGCTTGATATTTACAGGCTTTGTGACCTTGGGGAAATCCACTTAACCCCATTGCCCGGGGTGGGGGGGAAGGAAGACATTCCCTCCAGAAGTCCTTTCCTCTCCAACAAATAAACTGGAAAGGAGATTTTAAATTAATAATAATAATGATGATGATGATGATGATGATGATGAACAGTTTTCATAACATAGGAATCAAAGTTATTAATAATCATATGAAAAACGCTCCAAATTATAGATTGGAGAAATACAAATTAAAACAACTCTGTGGCACAGCTCACACCTATCAGACTGATTAACATGATAGAAGAGGGGGACAATGCTGGAGGGGACACTAATATACTGTTGTTGGAGTTGTGAACTGGACCAACCATTCCAGGGAACAATTGGGAAAAAACTGAACAATTTGGAAAAAATACTCAAAGGGCTATACAATTTGATAGAGCAAAACCATTATTCTAGGTCTGTAACCCAAAGAAGATCAAAGGAAAAGGAAAAGGAGCTATTTATACAAAAATATTTATGTATCTCTTTTCTTATGGCAAAGAATTGGAAACTGAGTGGGATATCTGTCAATTGGGTTCTGAACAAGTTGTAGTAGTGTAGTGATGGAATACTATTATACCTTACGACAGGTGGAGAGGTTCAGAAAAACTCAGGAAGATATACAAGACCTGATGCAAAGTGAAGTGAGGAGAACATTATATACAGCAACAGCAATATTAGGATGATGATCAACTGTGAAAGCTTAGTTACTCTGATTAATACAATGATCCAAGACAATTCCAAAGGATCCATGATGAAAATGCTATTCACCTCCAGAGAGAAAACTGATGAACTCTGAATGCAGACCAAAGTACATTTTTTTCATTTTAGTTAATATGGAAATGTTTTACCTGACCTCATATGTATAATAGGAGTTATACAGATTATCTTCTCAATGGGTAGTGGAAGGGGCTTGTTAAAAATGAATGTTAAAAGCAATGAATGAATGAATGAATGAATAAAGAAGGATCACAAGCTAAAGTGGAAACAGAATGAATCCACCAGTCACCATGTGCAAGGAGTCACAAATGAAAAATCCCTGGAATGTTATATCTAAAATTTAGAGCATCTAGGTCCAAGGGAAAAAAATACTACAAGTAACCAGATAGAAATAATTCAAATCTGATTCACCACAGTCAAGATCACACAAGATATAAAAGTCACCACTAAATAAAGGAAGAATGAGTTTGGAATGATAAATTCCAGAAGACAAAGGATATGTATTTAGGATATATAAAATATATATCCATAAAGGATAAAGGATGTTATATAAGAATAACTTACCAAACAAAACTAAGTAAAACTACATATAATTCTACCACATAAAAATGAATTTTAAAGAAGTAGTGGATTTTAAACTATTTCTGATAAAAAGATTAGAGTTAAACAGAAATTTAGAACTTCACACAAGGGAGTTATGAAAAGCATAAAAAGTTAAATATAAGTGAACAATGATAAGGTACCAAGCAAGTATTAGACGTTTGTATTCTAGTATGGGGAGATGGTACATGGCCACTCTAAAGCTCATCATTACCAGGGACCTGGTAATTACAAAGAGTCTCAAAGCGTAAAGGGCAACAATATACTGATCCATCAATTTGCCACAGCTGAACAAGGTATGGTGTATAAACATGATGGAATATTATTATGCCTTAGCAAATGATGAGGGGAAGTTTCTGAAAAACCTGGAAAACTTTTATAAACTAATACAGATTAAAATCAACAAAACCGAGATTACAAGTTATATAACAACACTGAAAAAGCAAAGAAATTTAAAATACATAGTAACTCTAATCAATTCAATGACAACTTTTAAAATTCATAAAGAAACATACTGGCCACTTCCTCCTGACAGAAGTAACAAACTCAGAGTACAAGTTGAGACTTTAAAAACAAACAAAAAAAAAAACCCCAAGTCCAATTGTGAAAATTTCTTTAGGTTAACCATACATGCTTGTAAATAGGGGTTTTATTTATTTTTCTTTCTCAATGTGGAGAAGCACAGGGAAAAGAAGGCATATAATTTTTTTAAGAAAGAAAAAAAGAATGGAATGAGAAACTACTAATTCTGTTCAATATGGCAAATTCAACAGAATTGAATAGCCATAACATTATCTCTTCCTTACAGTGACAGGCTAAAGTGTTCAATATCTCTAACAAATGGTTATTACAGTTTATCTTTGGAATCAGGAAGACAAGAGTTCAAATCCCTAATCTCACAAAGACTTACTAGTTGACCAGTCATTTCACCTCATTTGTAGAAGGGGACTAATAAAATTTAGAGTACCTGCGCCTCACATGGTTACTGAGGGTCAAATAAGAAAATATACATAAAAATTATACACTGACTTTAGAGTACCATATAAATGTCAACTATTCATAATAAATGAGGGCATGGTAACACTAGTAAAAAATTGAAACCATTTAGAGCTATTTAGAATATAGATGAGTCTTCTATACTCTTCTGTAAATATCTTATTTGGGGTAAGAATATGGCATAGTAGCTTTATAAAGGAATTAATTTTCCTTGGAAAAAAGACCTTCTCATTGCCATGGTTAATCAAAAAATGAGAAAAACAGAATGATAGGCAAAAAAGCTGTGAAAAAGGAAAGTAACACAGCAGGTTACTCTAAAAGTGTCCATTTTACCAAGCACCAAACAAGAGCCAAACAAGAAAATAATCTTACCTCTAAACATTTATATTCTACAACTAAAAAGACTGCAGATAAGAAGAATGAATGCTTTTTAAGCATTCCACAAGTGGATTTTTTTCCTCTCTTCTTTCAAGCAGCTGAAACCACCATTGTCCACCTCCTCTGGAGCAGGTAGATTTCTGTACAAAGCAATATGTGAGACTTCATGCAAGCCTCAAACCAAGGCTTTCAAAGCACTACTAACTCACATTTCAAGTTCTGCACTTAATTGCTTCTGCTAATCAGCATTATGTGATATGTGAATTAATAATGCTACTATGGAAACCTACATCAGTGAGGGTTACATTGTTACCTTAATATTGTGTGAAATATAGCCTTTTGTGCACCAAATTATGTATAGAGAACCCTTCCTATAGCCCTATATTGTCATTTCTCAGTTAATTCATTTTAAAATTGAATCATTCTCAAGACAAAATTCACTTAAATTTCTGCTAAAGTTCAGAACAACAAGATTTGACATCTGGAAACCAGGCTCCAAGTCTTGGTTGTATTTATTACCACCTTTGATTATGGATAAGTCAGGCCCCCTGTGCCTCAGTTTCCTTTCTTGCAAAATGAAAGGGGTCAAGGAAGGGGTAATAACTTAGGTGACTTCTAAGGGTTTTTTTGCCATTCTACATCTATAATCATAATTTCCTAATTTCCTAATATATATAAATGTGTATATCTATATATACAGGTAAAGATTTTTATAGATAGAAATATACAAAATCAAAACTTTACTGCATGAAAATAAAATCTCCACTTTCTTATTACCATCTACTGAACTATGAACATAAAACTCCTTGGAGCTTTCAGAGATATCAGCATAAAGACTTGCCTCTTGTTGTCTAGGAAAAAAGATTTCACTTTTGAGAATGGGACAACAATAACAAATCATCTATCATACCTTAAGAATTGATAGCTAGGAAAAGCAACCTAGTCAGCATTGGCTCAAGCATCTCCAAATGGACTAGATAAATGACTTACTGATCATTGTTGCTCTGCTAGTGTCAATAACATTTTTTTGGTTTGTGCAAGGCAGTGAGGCTAAGTGACTTGCCCAAGGTCACACAGTTAGGTATTTATTGTCTGAGGTTGGATTTGAACTCAGGTATTCCTGACTCCAAGGCCAGTGCTCTATCCACTGTGCCACCTAGCTGCCCCCATCAATAACATTTTTAAGACAATCTGGGGAATTACAAAGAAAATCAAAGATACTATAAGTACCATTTAAGGATTATATTATAAGAAGAAACCCTTGAAATCATCTCTTTTTCCTGTCTCCTTTGGCATCTTGCCCCAGAGAGCATCCTCCCTCTCCCTCATCTCCATCTTCTCCCTTTCTATTGGCTCCTTTCCTCTTCCCATTTTCACACCCAGTCATCGTCTATTTTTTATAAAACTTTTACTAAACTTTGACATCCCTTCAAACTACCATCCTCTGGATGCTTTTGACTCTGAGTTTTTGTGATAGTGTTTTACAGTAGTTCACACAATATCTGGCATTACCAGTACTTGATAAATACTTGAAGAATTGAATTTTAAAAGTTCTCAAAATATCACTTTACCAAAATAGACGAAAAAACCCCAGATTCCCATTCTTTCCCATAACAAATTAGCAATGCATCTGATCAAATACCAAAAGACATAGTACTGAATTTGTGTCATGGGACACCCTAAAATTTTTATTATACCACTTTACCTTGTCTGAATATAATCTCCCCTTACACTCAACCCAATTTCTTTCAGCCTGTAATTAAGAATTTGGTTTACCTGAAAAGGAAAAAAAAACTACATTTTGCTGATCTTATCAAAACAGAAAGAATTAACACAATTACACTTTGCTACTGATGTCTACACATTTCAAAAGAATACATTAGGATGTTCCATACCATTACACACAAACAGACTAAACATAGTCTAATGGTCCACAATAAAACGGAATTGCTATACAAACCAGTAACAAAAATGGAACCAAGTTCCATTCAGTTACCAAACATTTATTGGAGAAACTGTCACACAAGCAAAAAGGGAAGGGACTTGGGGTCAGAGGGCTAGAGTCCCAACTCTGCCACTAAAATTGTTCACAAACCCTAGGTATTTCAACTCTTTGAGAATCAATTTCCTTTTTGGTAAAATGAGGGAGGTGGACTAGAACAGTCTCTTCAAACTCTCTAATGTGCCCATGCTCTTTGAAGATATAAGATATAAATCCCTGACCCAAAGATTTCATTTAGTAAGGGAGGTCAGTCAACATGCATTTACTAGAGATCAAGAAGAAAGCAATACATAGGAGCAGTTAGGTGGTACAATGGTTAGAGCACCCACCGTGAAGTCGGGAAGACTCAAGTTCAAATACAGTCTCAGACACCTAGTAGCTGCATGTGATCCTGGGCAAATCACTTATCCTCAATTGCTTCTAAAAAGGCAAAAAAAAGAATAAATAAAAAATGCAAAATTAAGTAATATGAACTTGTTCATATATAAGATGAAGAAAAACTAGAAAAATCTAAAAGGGAAATTGGAGAATCTTCAAAGATCAAGGTGAGGCTACTCAAGGAAAAATTTTCAGAGAAAGTGAACTTCTGGCTGGATAAGGAATGAAGTAATCAATTTGGATTTCTGGGGAGTGAAAGTAGACTCACAAAACTAAAGATAATTGAATGGGAATTCTGAGAAGGTAATCAAGCAAACTGACTATCAGTTGATAGAGAGGTTATATCTGTAGTAAGAGATGAGTTTGGAAAGGAAGGGTAAAAGGGCACTTGATATAAAGAAATAAAGAATCTGGCTTTGGCCCAACAGATAATTGAGAGCCATGATAAGGGAAAGTACATAATACAATGTAAATACATTGGCTTTTGTGTCAAAGATTCAAAACCCAACTCTTCTACTTACTAGCTATGCAAGGTTGGATTTAACCTCTCTGGGTCTCAGTTTCCTCATTTGGAAAATGAGAAGGTTAAACATTCTCTAAGATGCCTCCAAGTTCTTAATCTATGATGAAAACTCTATGACTAAAGTTTCTGAAATCAATTAGTTATGTATCTCTGTATAAGAAGGAAAAGTTAACCCCAGGAATTCAGACATGAGGAAATGAAGGCCTTGGACAAAGGAAATAGCAATGGAAATAATCAAAAAATATTTATTAATAATTTATTCCAGGTTCTGTGATATGCTCTGGGAATATGAACAAAGGCAGAAACAATCTCTGTGCTAAAGGAAGAGATAATACATAAAGAGGTACATACAAGATACAAAGAATAGACAGATATGACTTTTAGAAGACAGAAAACAGAATTAGAAAAGAGACAAGATTGTGAGGGAAGAAGGTAGTATGTTCAGATTGGTCATAAAAATAATTACTATTACACCTCCTGAGAAAATGAACATCAAACAATAAAATCAAATGCTAAAAAAGGAAGAAATGCTACAATTTCAATTCACAGATAACACCATCTTAATAGCTGAATTACATGGAGACACAAGGAAAGGTGAAGGCAAGAAGCAGGAGAGAAGACAAAAGCCAACAGATCAGTCATCTCAAACAAATGTTTCAACCCCTTTTGCTAATTTTGGTGCAGGGATAAATGATGACCAACACCTAGATGGAAAAGGAAAATATCGTAGGTCTCATGTTCCAAAATATTCAGATGTTAGGCATTCTTGTAGACAAGTTTCGGGAACTCTCAAGGTTCGAACTCTGAATAGAGATTCCATTAGAAAATGCTAATACTCATGATACTTTCACCCATAAAATACAAAATGATGCATACATTTTAAAATAGTCATTTACATTTTTGAATAATAATAAGCTGAACAGTTTGCTTTAAAATCTCCCCACATTTCCTTTTATCCCAAAGGTATTATGGTTAAGGGTTCCATCAATAAATTCCAAGCCTAATAATGTTAAATGGTCAAATTAGCATGATAAAGGTTGCCACTGACTCAATGGGTTAATGATAAGACACATTAATTTTTCAACCTTAAATGATTTAAGGCAAAACCAGAAAAAAAGTTCTTGGGTAGGTGATATGGGAACTATATTAGGAAGAATAGGTTGCCAAAAGAAATGGGCAGAATGCCTGGTCCCCAGAGTCACCCGACCAAGGGAAATGCCAATTTTCAAGCCCTTTGCTATAATACAACTATAGAGACATTTACTGGAACTCCATATGTTCAAGGTAGGAGTTTGACAGATAGATCCCTTGCCTCCAAAGATAACAGCTGTTTTGATTGGCATCTATTTCTAAGTTACAACCAGGGCTATTTTATCATAAAACACGGAACAGACACTCAAGTTTTAGTGAGCAAATGATTCTCTCTGTCTCAATGGAAGAACAGAAATTCCTTCAAACAATGCTAGTGGATATAGAATGAGAGTTGGAGTCAGGAAAACTCATCTTCCTGAATCAAATCTGGCTTCAGATACTTACTAACTGTGATTCTAGGCAAATCACCTAACCCACTTTGCCTCATTTTCCTCATCAGTTATGAGTTGAAAAAGGAAATGGCAAAGATACTAGACTGGTTGGCCAAATAGAATCACAAAGAGTTAGACAACACAGAAATAACTAAACAACAAATGGAATAATATTGGTACTCTCTCACAAATTTTTAATCAAAGCTATAAAACTTACAGAGGTAAACTGGTGTTTTCTTTAACATAGCAAGTATAGGGGCAGCTAGGTAGTATACTGGAGAGAGTACTGTCCCTAGAGTTGGGAGGTCCTGAGATAAAATTCAACCTCAGACACTTAATAATTGCCTAGCTGTGTGACCTTGAGCAAGTCACTTAACCCCGTTGCCTTAAATTTAAAAAAAAAAACATAGCAAACCTACAATAAGTACTGCTTCAAGTTCAAGAACCTCTTTTTAACCCCTCATTATAAAGAAAGTTCTTGAAAAGGTGACATATTATTACTTACTGAGTTCTCCATTTTCAAGGAATGCGCCTCCTCTTTTCAAGAATGTTTAAATGTTATATAATTATGTGACAGAAATTTAAATAATGTATTTGCTGAACAGAATTTTGATGGATTGAATAATCAACCCTGATGGCAGGATGCTTAGCCCAGTCAAAAAACATCTATTAGCGAACCTATGACCTTCTTTCCAGATCAGACAATCCAGAAGCAAGAAAAATTCAGTCGGTGAGTACGAAGGTATGAATATATACACATGCATGTTGAAAAGCTTGAAACATGTATAGCTGGTGTTTTTCTTTGTCATAAGGGAAGGGCTCATTGGACTGGGACAGTTGAGGAGAGGGAATTATATTCAATAATGACTGTGACATAAAAACAAAAGGAAATCAATAAAACTTATTTAAAAAGAAAAAAAATTACTGACAATTTTTGGGCAAGAACTTACTAATAATTAAAGTCTTTCCAAATGTACTTGTGTGTCTGTGTAGTTATTTATAACCAAAAATCTCTCAATTTAATAGATTCAAATGAATAATTGTGCCACAACATTACATTCTCAGTTACTGCCCTTTAAATGACTACTAATCAGGGAACCCAGGTCAACCCACTCTGATTCTAATGGTATTCAACAACATCAAGAGCAAATATGCCTATACTGAACAGAATTATAAAACAGCATTAGATTTGCAGACATTCTTTTCTATTATCTGATCTGTACATTTATATCAATAAAAACAACCTACATTTGGAAAGGGGAAGGAAAAGACTTGACTTCATAGTTCAAAAATACAAAACCAAAACCAACACTGAACCAGATTTCAAAGACACTTTCAAAGCAGGGGAAATAAAGAAGTACAAATTGAAGGAGGAAAATTACCTATTTATCTTCATCAATAGTTGACACCATCATCATTTGGCCTCTAAAAAAAAGATTCTTTAATTTGCTGAAGAGAATATATGTCTTCTGGGAGGAGATTTGGGGATTTAACATGAATACTAATGATGAGAAAACAGTTTCCTTCATATGCAAAATCCATCTCTACTCTTTCAATTCAAATGAGATTCCAACTAAGTTTCTGTTGGAAGCTCTGTTTTGCAATTTATTTATTCCCCTCAGTGTGGGAAGGAGGCTAGGTCCACCACCAACTAGATCCCAACTTCTTATGGTTTTTTTATTTTCTTAAAGGCAAAATATTACCCTTTGTACCAGTCAGCTTATAGCAACAAACTCAGAATTCTTAGGAACAACTGTCATTCTTAACTGCTGGAGAAGTTCCCGGATAAAATACTAGAGTACCCTTTCAAGGAAATGTAGCCACCGACTGACAGAATGCCATTCATTCATTACCACCACCCCCCCTTGGTAAATGTAAAACATTCTTTTGGCACCAGCAGCTTGCAATAAATCATTCAGCCTCATGCCAAAGCTCAAAACTCTGCATTTATTAATTTTAAATAAGGCAGAATGCCCATTATCAGTCATGGGCAATGACAATATTTTTCTGGCCCCATTATTTGTTTTATGCCCATCACAAAGCGGAGGGGAAGCAACCCTACTTCTGACATTTTACAGCCTGCTAATCACAACTGTTTTGCTTAGGAAAAAAATTTATTAAGAAAGCCTCAGAGCATTATGCTAGTCAGGTTAGAGAGCTTAGAGAATGGGGAGCCCACAGTGAAACAGGCTTAGAATTGAGGCCCTCGATACGGAGCACAGAGGCTGATGTATAAATCAATAGGAGATGATTAAAATGCTGCCATATGAAGCTCTTGCATAGTTAATATACATTTCATTATTGGGGGGGGGAGAATGCCTTGTAGGAAGGGCCAAATGATATGTGTCTTCAGTGAAACACAGGCATAACATACAAAGAGGTTTCTCAAATAGACAAATTCCAAGAAACTGAGCTTACCATACTACCATTTAAGCTAACTCTTCAAAGAAAGTGCTCCCTCAAATGTCATTATTTTAATTTTAAACTTCCCCATAAAAGTCAACCCTATCATAACCAGTGGTTGTAATATTATACATCTTCTAATTGCTTTTTTTCCCTCCTCTTCCTTCCAAACCTGGTTTCTATAAAAACCAAACCATTCAATTCAGATCTTGGTGAAAATATCTAGGCATGGTCTCAAAACTCACAGAAATGTCACCATATATGTAATTATTTTACTATCCCTTTGACAATATTCCCACCCCCAATAAACACACAAAGCAGAAGGAATAAATATCCTGGGTCTTTGGTCTACTGAACTTCATTAAAAATACAGTAGTTAGTGGATACAGATATAGCTAAAGGCAACAATAGGCTAATGGCACCCAGGGGAACCCAGGTCAGCTCACTCTTGTCTAATGGCATTCAATAAACACTTTTCCCTCCTCTCCTGGTTAAAGATAATACTCTAGGATCAGCCTTCATCATGTTTTGTTTTGTTTTTAAAGTCTTTTCCACTATAGTTTTTTTTGTCCTTACATCATTTATAGTCACACAGTGGAAAAAAGTCCTTCTCCTAAAGGTTATATTCTGAATCTATTAACATAAGGAGGGAAAAAAGCAATTTTTATTTAATTATGAGAACAACAACAGCAATCTCCTGCTTTCACTCAAGAAACAAGGGGAAACAAAGGCAAAAAAGAGGAAATTACCAAGCTGAAAAAAATGCATTCACTTTGCTTAGATGGAACATGGAATTCTACTTAACACAGCCAGGACAGAAACATTCTTCAAAGGCATCTAAGTCTAGTCCTCCCTCATTTTACAGAAAAGAAAAATAAAGCCTCAAGAGGTCAAAAGATGACCCAAAGTCACCTTAGTAGTTACATAGCAAAGTGAGGACTTAAGCCCGAGTCTCCTGAACTTAATCCAACATATTCATTTCATGAAATGAAATTTCAATTGAAAAAATTCAAAATCATGAGTCTTCTCTTCCAAAAAGAAAAAAAATTACTATATAAGATCAGTGTTATATTCAAATTATAAACAATCTTTTTATTATAATAAATTATTCCAATTCCATCAAAACAATAATGTTATTTTTTAAATGCTTTCATACATTGATTTGAGCTTTATGAACAAATCAAAGTTCACTATCTGAATTTTATTTTTGAAGAAAATTTCCACTTTAAATTTGTGGTTCTTGTATTCAAATTGATCGTTAACTTTATCTTAATCTGTTAAAAATCTTTAAACATGCTGTCAAATATGAATACCTCAGATACATAAGAATTATGCTTCCTTTATCTTTTGGTTACATCTAGATGCCTATCTGCCATAAAATAATATTTACAGCTTGTAAACTCACTGTCCCATATAACCTCAAAAATGCAAAGAAAATGAAATTTATTTTCCCAACATAGTCTATTAAAAATCATATGTTTTATATTCATTAAAAGGGCAAGATTGAGATTCAGAGTTCATTTTTTATATAGTCAAACAAGTGAGATGCAAAGAATAAGTGCAGTACGATATGTGGAAGATCAGAATTCAATAATATTCAAGAAAGTCTAAATTTCAAAGAATATAAGAAAAAGTAGTAAAGCTATAAAATGTTAAAGCTGGCATGTGACCGTAGAGTCTAACTACCCCCTTCCCTCATGTTACGATATGGAAGCATATTTTTCAGTGCAATTGAAAATAATCTATAAAGTCCCTTCCAGACTTTTCCTTTTCGGAAAGTATATAAAAGGTCAAAGAACTAAAGCTAAGGAAGGGGCAAATGGATTAAAGGTGGGAATCAGAATTTAGAACAAGAAATACTTCTAGTCTAGTTGATCTCAGTGCCTTCCCATTCCTAGAAGGGAAGAGAGGTGGTATTAGGGTGTTACCTCATTCTAAAGGCCTTAGGGTATTGATCTGGGGGAGGAAATCCCTTTGATTATGCCAGGAGAAATCTTGAGGGAATAGGTCAAAGAAAGATTTGAGTAGCTTCAGGAAAAGATTAAGCTATACTCTGGTTCTATTAAACAGGGCAGATTGTGAAATCCAAAACTAATTTATCATATTGTGACTTTGCCCTTATTAAAAATTTCTATTAATATTATTTTAAAAAGTATTGTGTAGAGAGATGTTTGAAAGGCATGAAGAGATCTCCAGTTTAGTCAATTTTCTTCAAGCAGAATAATGTTTTAATTTATAAAAATGTCAAATTAATAAAAGTTGTTTTTGGCAGTTGTTTGTGCCTAAATACAGAGGACATTATTGATAATCTTCTCTTTGACACAGGTGAGGAAACTAAGGCCCACAGAGGGGAAATCATTTGCTCATAGTCATACTATTAGCTACTGCATAACCTACTGCATAACCCATGATTCCCTATCTATAGAAGTAATGGGAAAACATTCTAGATGCTGAGTATGAAGGAATTTTAAAAGTTTAATTATTGCCAGATTAAAAATTACTAAAAGCAAAAATAAAACAGGTTTTCCCCAACCAGAGACTGGTATATACTATCTCTTATCTAGGAATTTCTTACAATCCCTAACTTCCCTCACTTAAATGGCATGGGCGGGGGGAGTAGAGTGTGAACCCTAAAACTGGGAGGAACCCCAGTTCAAATCCAGCCTCAGACACTTACTGCATGACCATTTAATCATTTAATCCTGACTGTCCCATCCAAGGCCAACCCCAGTTGTACTCATCCATATCTGGGCACTGGTCCTAGATATCACTGAAGGAAAAAGTAAGGCTGGTCACTTAGCACAGCACCTCACTCACTCAAATCCAATTCATATGCATATCTTGGCATTATCTTCCTAATGCCATGGGTCTCTTCCAATGTAAGGGATACACATCATCATTAATTTCCCTCAAAGCTCAGCTCAAACATCACCTCCTCCATGCTGTCTTCCCTGATCCTACCAGTTGCTGCTGCCTACATCATTATTCCCCCCACCAAATGCCTTCTATTCATTTTGTTTCTACATGATGGTTAGCCTGACAAAGGGGAAGCAACTTGAGAATAGAGACTGTTTGCTTTTTGTCTTTATAGCTTTAACACTTAGGACTGTAAACAGTACAAAGTAGGAGCTTAATAGGTGCTTGACTGTGATTACAAAGTCTTAAATATGAATACTACATTTATACATGCCTCCAAAAAGGTGGAACAGATATACACACCAAGAGTCAAAATATATTCCAAAATAATCACAGTTTAAGCTGATGTACATTCCATATGCAAATGACTTGACATGTTTACCAATATCCACACATTCAATAAAGGAGAAATTGTAAAACGAAAGGAAAAGTTAGTTTAAATGGACTCGTGGTCCCTTTAGCCTTGGACAGATTCCACAATTTTAAGGTTGTATCTAAGGGTAGCTCAAAGGGCAATGGAAAACAAGTGGGAATTAGTTAACTTGCAATTTCTTTTCAATGTTGATTTAGTAATAATAGTTAAAATCTTATAGAGCATTTACTATTTGCCAGGCACTGTCCTAAGCACTTTATAATTATTATCTCAAGGTCATAAAGGACATTACTGAGAAAATATACAAAGAGTAAAAGAGGGGACCCAATCACATAGCAGGAAGGAGGCATAATAGATGGAGAGTTCAAGACCCTTGAAGTAGTACCCTTACAAATAGTACCCTTACAAAATAATAAGAACTAGAGAAATATCTGTAGCACCTACTAGATTCTTTATAGAGGCCTTATGGAAGCATATGGATAGGAAGGTCCTGAGTGGATACATGTTCCCCAACCCCACAGCCCATCCCCAATATGCTGGAGGGAACACACACACATTTAAGAAATCACAAATCCATAGATATATTGAAGGAAGTCTTGAGTTAAACATCATTTTAGCCATGTGGAGAAAATCATAAAAGGGGGGGGATCCAAATACTTCTAAAACTTTCATAATGCCAGCTCTGCAGGCATGCATTACTAGGGAAATTAACTGTGACTTTTATCTATAGTTTTTTTAAATGTCCTATTGATCAGTCATCAGGAGGGACATCAAGTGATCAGCACAATATTTACTCAATCCCAGTTTCTCCACGGTCCTTTGAACACACACAGAGTTGTTTTCCTAGTGCTCTTAAAAGAGTGGAAGGTTGTAGAGAAATAAAAAGCTAAAAAAAAAATAGACTGCATCCTAAGTAACATCTCATAAAAAAAGACATCTATGACATAAATTCGGGGAAACATGCAAAGAGTTGCATGAACTGGCAGCAAAGTAAGGAAAATGATGAAAACAATATGCACTATAACAATGATATGAACAAAAAGAATAATATAAAGCTAACAGTATGTAACCATAATAATCATTGTTGGTCATAAAAAAGATGAAAAGAGGTTGAAGAATTAAAGGAGGAAAGGGAAAGAGGAGGTAGAAAAGGAGAAACAAAAGGGACTTCATTTCTAATCACTGCAAAAGAGGAGTATGAGTTTTTGTCAGATGTGATGGTTTATTGCTTGACTATTTTTGTATTTTTATTTTTTTCAAGAAGGCTCACAGTGAGGAAGGATCTATCTGGAAATGACTGATTTTTTTCTTAGAAAAGCATCAATGAAATTTCAATAAATTGTAACACATGTGGGCCTACACACATGCATACACAGTGGAAAGGAACCTAGGTGGCAATCTAATCCAATCTCCTCTTTTCTATAAATATTTAATAACTGTCCTACATGAAAAAAATTGGGATAAGTGCTTCTAAGCTGAAATACTTTAATTAGATTCATTCCTTGTTCATTTTTCCCTGCCAAATAGAATAAAGCAGACTATACTGTCAATTTGACTTAGATTCAAAAGCCATTTCTGATACCAGTTGTTTAACTTACCTAGTTACTTCACCTAAGCCTCAGTTTTCTAATCTGTAAAATGAAAATTATTTTGCCTACAATTTTATAGAGTTCTTATAAGGCTTAAACATTTTAACAAACCTAAAATGCTTTAAACCACTATGTAAATATCAGTTATTGTTATTACAAATGGTGAAATTAAAGGATAATTTGCAATAAATAAAGTAGTACCAAAAAAAGTTCTCTAGAACCTCAGAGGAAAGTGAGATTATTTATAGTTGTTAGGAAAGGATTCATAAAGGAGGAATTGAGCTGCACCTTGACAAATGGAGATAAGTTCAAGGTATATTTCAGGTAGAGAGAATGATATGAAGATAGGAAGCAGAAAAAATCAAAGGAATATTTGGAGGCAAAAGGATTGTTCACTTGGGGATTTTAAAACAGATCACATTTATATAATACTTTAAGTTTTATAACAATGTTGTGAGGTGGGTAACGTCAGCATCATTTCTTTAATTTATGAAATAAAACAATCAATTCCATAACACAGAATTAAAAAAAAGATGATTGCACATTCAACTGCAAACCTAAAATGTAGAACTTATTATTCCTTTTAAATATATGTTATCATGCAATTTTCTTTATTTTTCTTTTTATTCTTCTCCTTTCCCCCCTTCTCCCCCCCTCCACCCCATGGTTACCATCTTACAACAATGTTGTGAGATGGATAGGGCCAGCATTTTTAGACTTGCTTAACTGATGAGAAAAAGGAGCATCAAGGAGATTACATGACTTACCCAGGGTCATTAGGGTGAGATTTATACCTCGCTGTCTTCTACTTCCCGGCCTACACACTTTCCACTAGGTTATGCTAGGCTTTCTAGGGAAATTGCTTCTCAGAAGAATTCTCTCTCTCAAAGGAAACTGATTCACAGGATGCCTATTTTTAATAAATACTACTTAATTATGATTAGAACTCTTTGCCTTGTTACATTTTCTCATTTTTAAACAAGGGGGACAAATTTACAAAGTTGGAAAGTGAAGCATAGAAAGGTTTCTTTTTCAGTAACGGTGTTCGAATCAGGGCATGGAGGTGACATACTCCCAGATCTGTACTATGCTCTAAACTTTGTGTCTCAATCACTGGAATGTTACCTCAACAGAATACTTATGAAGTCCCTCAAAAAAAAAGGGAAAAGAAGGAAGAAAAGAGGGAAGGAATGAAGGAAATAAGAGAGAAAGGGAGGAAAGGAGGGAAGAAGAGAGAAAGGAGGAAAGGAGGGAGGGAAGGGAAGGAGAAAGAAAGAAAAGAAGTAAAAGAGGAAGGAAAACAAGTTTAGATCATTTTACTTCTTAAATTAATACAGGTCATATATTATGAACCAGCATGATGTTTTGCCACACCCTAGAACTGAACTAAATTAATACATAAATAAAAATTCAAGATTGAGTATACAACAAAGTTGTTAAATTCCCAAACATGATCTTTTAACTGAAAGAAGGAATCAATTAAAAGGCATTTCCTCTTCAAAAACCCCTATTAGGCTAATCTGAAATAGACCTGAACCTGAACCTGAATATACATATATATATATATATATATATATATATATATATATATGTAAAATAAAACTAGTTAAACAGAATAAAACTAGAGAAACCAAAATCTTCTCTGAACTGAAATGTATTTTCCGTTGTTACTAACTAGCTCAAAGGACTTGGGAAGGATTCTTCAATATATAACAATAATAATCTCTACATTTTAAATATTCAGAACTATTACTTTTCAAAGAAGCTGAAAAATCATCTTATCCAGTAGTAACTATGTAAATGAGAGACAAACAAAGACTAGTGGACAAAGAGTTGACCTTGGGGGTGGATAGATCTGGGTTCCACACCTATTTCAACAGCAAGGAAGGTGCTCATCTATAGTGGTAAAGTAAATTTATCATCCAGAATTCCCTATCCTGATAATCACAGGAAAGACAGACAGAAAGTCAGACATGGACAGATACACAGGGACAAAGATGTAAACACAAAGACAAAGACACAGACAAACTGAGAAAGACACAGACAGAAAGTACCCACTAAGGACTTAACGGGGGTCTTTCAGTAAATTTATAGAAAAATTAGTTTATTAAAAAGAGCATGAAGGAGGCAGTGGTTTTATGTTTTAAGGGAAAAAAGGAGTATTAAACTTCATAAACCCAAACTCGAAAATATTTATGAAAGTCCTCAAAGGGTTTTTGGAAGGAAAGCACTTTGTAAACTTCAAAACACCATGTAAATACAAAGTTATAATTAGATGAAAATAAAGGTTGTATTTTCTCAAAGGCAGGTCTAACTCTAAATTCTCTGGCTTATAATTACCAACAAATGCAGCATTCAGCACACCAAACATATGTCCTTACTTCTAATTAAAGATGGTTACATTTGTATAAATAACATTTGACCCAAAGCAAAGGAAACAGATTTTTCAAGAATGGGAAAAGAGAACATGTTACTTCTCCTGAGTGATTTCACTGGTAAAACCCCTCAAAGTCAAGAAATGGGGGGAGGGGTTCAGCTGATCACTCAAACCTAAAGTGATTCACAAACAGGGACCTTCTAATAAATGTTTATGAAGATTTAGCAAGGCTATGAAGAGAAATAACCAGGATCCCATTAGTCATGATGTTTTGGAAACAGAACACATCACTCCTTGAGGGAAATTCTCAGGAGGCTTTATGTCTTACTGTAGAAAGGTTGTGCCAAGAGGTGGGGACTTACTATTGTGGAATCTTAAGAAACTAGACTTTTAAAATTGCAAAAAATAAAACCAATATACCAAGACCCATGGAGACAGAGGGGAACAAGTCAAGTTGTAGCTGGAAAAAGAAAAAAAATCCCCCCAAGTAAACCTAAATCCAGTAGATACACCACCAGATTTGGAGTCATAGATCCTAGGATTAAATCCTATTTGCTATTTGTATGATTTTTCTGCTAAGCACCACCTCTCTGAATTAGAAGTTCTTCCCTGTCTCCTCCAGATCTCATCTCGCATTCTATGATTCAGGAGCTGTGGAAGCATCCTGGCAGTCCCAGAGCCTACAGAAAGCAAATATCTGCCCAAAGGGATTGGAGAAGATCTCTAGTTACTGGGACAGATGCAGCAAAAGCAGGGGGCCAACAGATGGTACAGGGGATAGAGTACTGGCCCTGAATTCTAGGAGGACCCCAGTTCAAACCCCAGCTGCATGATCCTGGTCAAGTCACTTAACCCCAATTGCTTAAAAAAAGAAAGAAAAGAACCACTGACAGCACAAAACTGAATCCCTCAAAGGGAATTATCTTTGAAGTGATTGTCCCTCTCCTGATTCTTTGAAGAGATTCATGGTTCATGATACCCTGTAGGGGTTTTTACCCATTTCTGAATGGGGGGAAGTAAAACTTTGATTTTTTTTCTTTAGTTACCTTGCTCTCCTACCTTAATTATATGTTTTGCTCATAGAGAAATCCCTTGCCCAGTCCATGGTTAAATGGTGCACAGAAATGGGAGTTTGAGTTATATCAGTGTAGTAACAGTTGCACTAAACACCCCCCAACAAAGAAACCTCCAAAAGGTAGCAGGGTTGTTTAGAATTATTTGAGTCCTCCTGCATAAAATAAATAACTATCTTGGGGACTGTTCCAACTATATGACACTCCTAACCTAAATGATGAATAGAAAAATATCAAAAATGATACACAGCAATATAATCACACACAAAGATACAAAGAGAATATATCAACAACTCCTCAAAACAAAACACAAGGAGCCTAGTTTCCTAGCTGTGCCCAGAAACTGGGTTAAATGGAGCTTTTGAAAGCTATAGAAATATTATTGCCCACCCCCAATAATCCAAATTTTACATAATTGTGCTCTTAGATAAAGAGAAAAAAAATCGGTGAAATTATGTTTTAGCAACTAAAAATAAATAGGAAAAATGAGTTTATATTGCCATAAATGAATAAGGAATATATTAATAGTGAAGGAGAAGGAAGAGAAGAGTTTATTTTTGCACCATAACTTAAGAGCCATAACATGTTCTTTAATGCTGTCTTCAGTTTAACTAATGATATGAATTACATATTTGTCCATACTTACATTCCCCACCAAGCTGACTTTGGCATTGGCACATAACTTGTCCAATGTTTTCATTTTTTTGGCTAACCTCAGTTTCCAGATTTTCTTCCCCTTATTCATCTTCTATTCAAGATCACTGACTTAGAGCTGGGGGAGGCAGGGAAGAAATCAGAAATCACCCAGTGCATCCTCATCATTTTATAAAAGAGGCAAGTAAAGCCCACTTAGAAATGGGATTGTGAACTCAGATCTTTGAGATTCTAAATCAAGAATTCTTAGGAAGGCACTATACTGGATCACTATTGTGACTGTAATTCCAGCTATGTGGCAAGATGTATAGTACTCATAGCATTTTTTAAATGTTACTTAATTTTTTCAATTACATGCAAAAAGATGGTTTTCAACATTCATCTTTTTTGAGTTCCACATTTTTCTACCTCCTTACCTTCTGTGCTCCATCCCTATGACAGAGAGTAATCCCATATAAGTCATATGTGTAAAATCATGTTTAACATATTTCCATACTAGTCACATTATAAAAAAGAAACCTAATTAAAGGAAAGAACTCTTGAAACAGGATGAAGCATAGAACCTGGAAGGCCCTTTGGTCAAAGAAAGCAGCCAAGTCACCAGAAGGTATCTTATCCATAGTTAGTAAAGTATCTCACAGTGATGTATAATTTAAAAATCACATACAAGCAAAATAAATTTGGCTACTAACTGAAAATACTTTCAAAGTACTCTTCACCTAACTGTATGTCACCTAAGATTCTGCTGTGCCCAGATCATTTCTAGAAAAAATATATAGAATAAAAAAAATTATAAATGGGAAACCGTTCCATGTGAACATCAATGCACAGCTAAAATGTGTCTAAATCCCAGTGAGGTCAAGAACATAAGAATTAATGAAATTCCCCATACAAATCAAATGAAATGCCCTATACATATGTACTAAATATTCATAACAGCATTTTTTGTGTTATCAAAGAGCTAAAAACAGTTACCCAATGATTGGGGCTATTCAAATTCTGTAATATGACATATAATGGAATATTACATTACACACAAATATCTGGTGTTTCAAATATGAGAAATTCAGAGGAATTCAGAGTAAGGGAAGGGGTCAACTGAGTAAGCATTGCAAAATCACTCCCAGGCCATTTAAATTGAGTCAAGGTGCTAAACCTTAATACATTTAAGATTCATTTATGGCAAGTCACTTAAACCCATTGCCTTGCAAAATTGAACAAAAAAAGTGATTTTTCTACATCATAGAGTTGACCAACCTGGCTCCCTCACTCATACTCCGGGGGGGGGGGGGGGGGTTCCTATTGCCTCCAGGATCAAATATACAATCCTTACTTTGCTTTAAAAGCCCTTCAAAAAGCTGATGTCTTCCCAGTTTTTCAAGTTTCTTACCCTTTGGTGCCCTCACATAATCTAAACCCAGTAACACTAGCCTCCCTGCTGCTCCCTACATAGACTCTCCGTTTCCTGCCTTTTCGTTAGCTCTCTCCAACACCTATATTTGTGTCTCTCTGTCTCTATCTGTATGTCTCTGAATGTGTGTCTGTGTATGTCTGTGTCTTTGTATCTACGTGTATCTCTCTGTATCTGTGTGTGTCTCTCTCTATTGTCTATGTGTCTGTCTCTCTGTGTCCCTCTTTCTGTCCATCTGTGTCTGTCTTCCTCTCCTCTGCCAGCATCCTTCAAGTCTCACTTTCTACAAGAAGCCTTCCCCATACTTCTAATTTCTTCTGTTTTCTTTCCCTTAATTCTAATGACTTCCCTCTATTGATCAGCCCCAATTCATTTTGTCTATATCTTGTTTGTACATAAGCTATTAACATGTTATCTCTCTCATGAGACTTTCTAAAAGCATTAGTCCCTTGAGATCAGGAACTGTTTTTGTCTTTCTTTGTAGTTCTAGGCCAATTTTGTTGTTGTTTTCAGTCTTGTCCAACTTTCCAAATCTCTGTGACTCCATTTGGGATTTTCTTGGCAAAGATCCTGGAGTGGTTCACCATTTCCTTCTCCAGCTCGTTTTTACAAAGGAGAATGGGGTTAAATGACTTGCCTGGGATAATACAGTTACAAAGTGTCAGAGACCAGACTTGAAGTCAGGAAGATCTGTCTGGTGCTCTATCCCTTAAGTTCTCCTAATAGCAAACTTCAAACCCTTAAATAAATGCTTATTGCCAGTGACTCTGTCTGTACTGCCAGGATGTATCACTGACTTCTTGAACCACACTGCATTAATGTCCTCCTCGTTGTTGCTGTTGTTGTGATTTTGATTTCAATGGACAAATATCTGAAATTCTATCATGATTCCCCTAAATCATCTCACTAAGCTAAATGCTCTCCCCAAAATTTTCTAGAGCATTCTGTCTGGAACTTTTCTTTGTCTTCATCACATCCTACTCTGAATTATATTTATATATGGGCAAATTATATCAACCTCCTCCCCAGTACAAAGTCAGCTACTTAAATGCTGAGATTTATTTTCGTCTTTACATCTCCTGTAACAAGTCCAGTATCTCATATATATAGGATAAAAAAATATGAAGACACAAGGGACATTAAGTCATCAAGTCTCCTGTTTTTGTTGTCTAGTTGTTTTCAGTCATGCCAAACTCAAATCTACTACACTTTTTTATTCATGAGGAAAATAAACAACAGATACATCAAGGAGACATAAATTCCCCTCCACCAGACCCACCCCCACCCCCTTTGCACTTTGGGTTCCTTGAGATCAAGGAAGAACTGGAGTTCTTGCCTTTTTTTGTTTTGTTTTCTCTCTTTATATCTCTGGTGCTTAGTGTAGTACCTGCACATAATTGGCACTTAATAAATTGCTATCTGACTTCAAAGACAATGAGTGACAATGAGGTAACTAGGTGGTACACTGGGTCTGGACTCAGGAACAGTCATCTTCCTGAATTCAAATCTGACTTCAGAGACTTCTGAGTTGTGTAGCCCTGGGCAAGTCACTTCACCCTGTCTGTCTCAGTTCCTCTTCAGTAAAATGAGCTGGATTTCTGAGCTCTTCTGAGAAGAAGACCCAAGGGAGAATTTTCCCAGATCACAAGATGGCAGCAATTGGGGCAGTGATGAAGCATCAGGATATCGCACAGAAATATATAACAAGGTAAGATGTATTGATGGTCCACTTGGCTCAGTGGGGGAGAGTTTAATGATAGTGTCTCATGTATCAGAGAAAGGATCTCCAAAAGGCATGCCTAGTTAATATATTCTAGAACAAAGGGGTTTTGAGGGGGGAGGAGTAGGAGAGTTTGGGGGCATTGCCTTAATATTGGTTTCAGGTTTAGCTATATCTCGGTTTAGATCTAGAAATAAAATGAGAAGGAAATTCCTAAGAACCGTGCATCTTGAAGAGAGCCTATGTATGTAACCTTTTAAACTTAAGAGGGTCAGAAAGGATCTAAAATTGCATCATATTCAGCATAGAAAATCTATACTCTGTTCTCCATTTTTAACTATAAGTAATAATGCAAGTCTGATGAGGAGGTAATGTTTTTTAAGCAGCCTCAAAATGTCTTCCTTTTTTTGGAGAATTTAAAAGACAAGGTTTGGAGTCTAAAGTAAAAGATTATGTAAGAGCCTCTGGGAGAGAGAGATTTCTTCAGAATATCAAGTTATGATCCTGCTGACAGCCCCCAAGTTCAGCTCCAAAAGAACCTTGTATATTTTCTGTATATTATTTATAGTATTCTGAGAGTCCTTTGAAATAACTGCATTTTGGAAAGGTCAAATAAAGGTTGAAATAAACATTTGAGTGAATGAATGAATGAAATAAGCTAGAGAAGAAAATGGCAAAACATTCCAGTATCCTTAACTCCAAATATGGTCAAGAAGAGTCAGATGTGACTGAAAACAACTGAACAAGAACAAAGTGACAGGTAGGATCTGGCTTCTCTGACTCCAAATCCTTCCCTTTTTCTAGTGTACTGTGTGTTCTCTATTTTTTGTTGCTGTTTTATTGACAGCAATAGAAAAAAATTATCACTATCATCATCATCATCATCATCATCATCACCACCAAGTAACCTGACTGCTGGTGATGACTCTCAAAGGATTTAGGGAGACTGAACCTCCAAAATCAGATTCAAGACTTCTGCCAAACCACACTCCAAGCCTTTCCAACATAGCAGAGCCTACAAATTGTACTAGGAACTTAATAGATAAGCATTTAATAAGCATATTACTACCATACTGTAGTAGAGAACACTGATTTTGGAGTCAGATGGCTTACATTAGACCCTACCTCTGCTATTTTCCTTAATGACCTTGAATAAGTCATTTAACCTTGGTAGATCCCAGTCTCCTTGTGAGAGAGTTGATTGACACTACAATCCTTGTTGGTGATAAATTTTATAATTCTTCTTTGATTTTTTTTTAGTGCCCCTATTTCCAGCAGAAAGACTAAACCATGAAGCCAGGCAAACCAGCTGCTTGGTATATAACTGGGCATCATTTCAAAGGATTTCCATACCAGTAGGTGGGTGGGGCAGGATTTATTTATGAATTTTTAAAAAGAGCATTGGTTATCTTTTCTGACAGGTATTGATAGAACGATAGCAAAGAATATGCCTTTACTTTGCACTGAGACTTGAAGGTTCAGAACTTGTAATTTTTGCATTTTTGTATACAGTGGCATAAAATCCTAAAGACAGTCAAGTCACTGAACTGATAATTTTTTTTTGCTCTTGGAGAGTAAATAAAGAGTAGAGGGGGAAGTGGAAATCTAACAATGGGTAATAAGTCAAAGAAACATCCAATATTTATAGTCATTTTTTAAAAATATCATATGAATAATGTAGCAAGAATGATAAAATATGTATATGTTCTTGAAGCAAAGAAATTAACTCACTTTCATGATTTCTATTAAAATATGAATGTGAACAATATTTATAATTTTATCAGGAAAATAAATTAAAGATTTTTATATAATTCAACCATTTTCTTTACTATCAAATCACAGATTAGAGTTTCCTTATAGGAGAAAGTACTTCATACTCAATTTCCAAATATATGAAATTGAAAAGAACATAAATTAAAAATTGGACAAGTCATGTGGCTAAGAAACTAGGGGACAGTTCTCTAATAATTGGCAGACATCAAAGGCAAGCTAGAATTAGTTGAGCAAAGAGTGATTTGGATTTGATTGCTTTGTTTAAATGCAGTGAGCTAGTATTTATATCAAGATTTTCAAAGCATTCTTCAGTTACCATCTCATTTAAAAGAACTTTTAAGATAGACAACTAAATAATTAGAGAAATGGTCAAAGTTGTTCAAGGTACCATTTAGTAAAATTAGCTGGTATATTTGAAGTATTTTGCAAACCACAAAAATACTACAATAAATACCATTATTACTATCCTAATTAAGCAAGTAATTTAAGTGTATATACACTTAACATGCTGTTCAAATGGTATTACCTTTGGGTGGAGTTTTAGGGATGGAACAGACTCTTCCAGACACCAAGTGTTGGCAAGCATAACCCAAATGTTCCACACCTTCCCATTGCCAGCCAATGAACAGTGCCAGAACTTCCCTACTATAACAGGGTACATACTGTCTTCCAAAAAAAAAAAAAAAAAGCTATTTTGAATTAGAGGCAGCTTGTTTTAAAATGAAGTTTTCAGTTCAATATACCAAAGCTAAATCTGAACTTTGCTCTTTTGAACTTTCTTTATCTTAGAACAATAAAAACACGTAACTCAAAAACCATCAGTACTTTGAATTTTAAAATCAAGTTTTTCAGAAAATTAGCAGTCAATAGACAGTTTCTCCATTTAACATGAGACTAAAAATGTAATAAGTTTGTTTAAAAGATTTTAAATGAGTACTTTATTGAAAGCCAAATTTACCTATGTATTACATCTATCTTATCTTCTATTAAATGTTCACATGAAATCAATAGGCTTAGATATTTTATAGAATCTTTCCTTTATTTAATCACAGGGTAGACAGCCATGCTTTAGAGGTTTGGAGGGAAATCACAGACATGGTTAAAGAGAATAAAACTGGCAGGCTGGTTCCTCAACGGGCCACCTCATTTCATAGCACCTTCAAAATAAGATGACAGCTAAATTCCAAACCAAAGAAATAGACAGATGGGGCTTAATCTCAAGAGCCTTTTTTTTAACTTTAATAATTAACTTTCATCAGCTTATATTTACTCAATATATTTGAATTAGATTATTATGCCTATTTCAAAGATTGCTGTAACATCCACTTGGAATATAAAGTAAAACCATAATGGAGAAATATATAATATACTATTATATTATATATACAAATGCAGTATATATATATATATATATATATATATATATATATTTGTGTGTGTGTGTATACCATAACTCTTATATAAGTATATGTGATATACATGTAACAATAAGTATAATAATAGTTACTGTCATTTATGAGTGTTTGTGATTTGCCAGATACTGCTCTAAGTGCTTTACAATTATCTCACTTGAGTCTCACAAAAATTTGGAGAAGTAGGTACAATTATTTATCCCCAATTTACAGATAAGGAAACAGAGGCAAACAGAGATTAAATGACTTGACCAAGATCACATAGCTGGTAAATACCCACGGTCACATTTGAATTCAATTCTTACTAATTCAAGGTCCAGTATTCCATCCACCTAAGCTGCTACCATCTTAGTTTATTCATAGTGAAATGTTATTTAAACGTCTTTCCCTTTCATTCTAATTTTTTCTGTAACTTGAAGTCCTATATCATGATCACTATTTCTATTTGTCATTCTCTTCTTCCTTGCTTACTGTCAGCAAGAGCTGGCAAACTCTTGTTCAAAAAATGAGATTAGATACAGACATGTCCTTTGAGGACATAAGAAAAATACAGATGAAATTATTGGTGGCTGACTAGTCATGTATTCTTTTTCATAATCCACAGCTTTATAACTTTGCATTTTATAGGATATGGATTAAAAGTTATCACTTTGTTACTAAGGTTAAAATTTCCTACACATTAAATTCTTGAAGTTACTTGCAATAATTCCTTTTACAAACTGCTACCTCCATGAAAACAGGAGCTTTTCTCTTATCTAAAGTTAAATGTTTTATCCAGGATATAGTACACAACACTATCTCCATAGTAGACACTTTCAGTATTTGTTGACTTCAATACTGAACAAATCATGTGGCATGTACTTTGAGTGGTATGTACTTTTTCCCTTAGATGGTTCCTCTCTGGCTGAGATTACCTCTAGGGAAAAATATCCCTGTGATATGTTTCCTTTGCCAAAGGAGATTCTATATCATGAATTTACAGAAATTACAGAAGCAAACAGATGCTGCCAACTCCGCCCCCCAATACTCCTTTGGTCTAACTCCTTACAAATGCTACAGTGACACAAGACTGAATCTAGGTTTTTTCCCTCCTCTTGTTACAAGGGACAATTCTACAGGGGTAAGAATAAAAGGAGGTATAACAGAAAATGACTGATAAGATTCCAACAAAATATCTATGAAGCATTTTATTTTAAATTTTTAAAATTAAAAATTCAGTATATTTCAAAATTCACAGAGAGAGGGATAAGAATGGCTGAGCTAGGTTTCCTTGCTATCAGATTAGGGTTTTTGAATAATTGATAACTTACAAACATTGCAGGCCTATTCTGTTTGTGAATGAGAAACAGTTAAATACCATCTTGCTGAACTGTTTCAGTCGTGTCCAACTATTCATGTCTTCATTTGGGTTTTTCTTGGCAAACATACTGGAGTGGTTTGCAATTTCCTTCTTCAGTTCATTTTATAAAAGAGGAACTGAGGTAAACAGTGTTAAAGGACTTGACCAGGGTCACATATGTGTCCGAGGTCACCTTTGAACTCATGAAGATGAATCATGAACACTCTATCCACCCACTTACACACATAGGCATACATTCATCCACTCCCTATCCAACCTCCACAGGAGAAATTTAAAAAGGAATATTCCATAAGAACACAATTTTAACCACACTTATGACTGTAAGAAGGCAAGGATGAAGACAGACTTACAGTTAAGATGGATATGGATTACTCTCTTTAGTATTTTTCCCTTTGCCCTTTCTCTATTAGGTAGTAATGGCATAAGAGAATAAAAAATAAAGATTGATTTTAGTCCTTATCACTTAGTCCCTGGAGGCAAAGTCAATTTGAATTAAATTGACCTAAGTTGAATATGGAAGCCCAAAAACTTAGTTTAAGAAAGAAAGGAGGTATTTGTAGCACTCAACCTCCTCCCAACCCCATCTCAAAAATAGGAAAAAAAAAGAAAACGAAAAACACTATCACAATGTTATCAATGGTTCATAATAACAAATACTTAGTCCAGAGTGATTAAAATGCTTTTTATTAATTCTTCTTTGCAAAGAAGGGCCTTCTCTCCTAATGAAAGAAGACCTGGAATTATGACAATGTCCAGTTACATATGCAGTTTGAAAGGCTTGTTCCCCCTTTTCATGCCAATCATTGATTGGTTCACAATCTAATTGATATATTCAACCCTATATGGTTTCCCCACCCCAGGGGAGTGAATAGTAATATGCATTCTCCTTGAACAGGGACACCTGTAAAGGACAAGGATCCAGACCCTAGGTCAACCCCTGACTAGTTGAATCTAGTTTTGGACCACCCCCTGGGTAGGGAGGCTTGAAGTCACAGTGTAACATGAAGGAGACCTCCCCTTGGCTCAGTGGTCAGAATCAATTCTTTGGTCTTACACTCACAAACCTGCTGGTAGGCACCAACACAGGCAGACCCCAGTCTCTGGAAAGTAAACTAACAATCTCCCCTTACATTCTTGAGGGAGCCAAACACTCCCCACATTCCTTATACCAATCACTAAATAAATGATTGAGAAAACTCATTTCTATAGAAATTAATTCACACAGACATACAAATAATAATGACCACAAAATAGAACTCAGATTAACTGCACTAACAAATCCTGGTCTCAGAAAATATTTGGTGAGATTAAACTTTCTTCCCCTCAGGGTGGAGAGGCAGGAGCCTAGGGGAGCAAAATGTGGCACTTCATGTCAGACAAGAGTTGCTTTGTCTGACAGTTTTGTTTAGGTATTGAGTTCTTTCCCTCCCTCTGTCACAAGGAACAATTCCACAGGTATAAGTATAAAAGGAGGTATAAGGAAAAATGATTGATAAGATTCCAACAAAGTATCCAAGATGCATTATATTTTTAACTTTAAAAGTTAAAAATTTCCTTTTTTTTACTTTTAAATTTAGACTGCAGATAAGAGAAGAGAGATAGGAGAGTCAGTATGTATGCAGGTATCTGATGGAATTACAATGTCAAATTTGGAGTTTAAATGACTACATCCTAAATAAAAACAAAAAATATTGTGCTACATTAAACACTCAGCAAAAAAAAAAAAACTTAGCAATGTTTTGTTTCACAATCAAGCGATAATACTTTTAGATCTGGAAAGGACTTGAGAGGTCATTCTAAGACAATGTTCTGATTCTACAAATGAGAAATCTGAGGTACACAGTGATTTCCATATAGTGAAAGCCTAGAATTCAAATTTAGTACCTCCTCCTGAAGCAGGGCACAGGGAAATTACATAATTTTTTGTCATACTGGATTGAAGGTCCCACCCTTTGTGATAGGAAAGAGTAGTGTCAATAAATATTGTCTAGTTCTCTCCTTGGGGTCATGGGAGAATATCTGCCAACAGGTATTAAGCAACTCCCCAAGCACCACCCTTGTCCCACCTACCAAAGCAAAGATCTGGTAGAACTCTTCTCTAAATTCCTGGCAGGCTACCACTCTTTATCTGCATCCAAGCTAGAACCACATGCTCCAGCCTACACCACTGGAATAATATGGCCCCAGTTCTATGTGGCCAGATCTGTGTGGACCTAAGATCCTCTTATCTTTGCTTCTCCTGGGCTCCCTGCCAATTCCTTCTTCCTTCTTTGCTCTAAGTTTCTTCCCTGGTTCTATGTTTGATCTAGCTCTCTCTCTCTTTTTCTTTCCTAGCTTATAACTAACAGTATGGATCCAGCTCCAGGCTGGACTCAATGGGGTCCAAGCCCAGTCATTTCTTATGGCTGTTTTCCTTCCTCTCTCTCTTTCCCTCAGGTACTCTTTATTTTCAAAGCTGTCCTCAAGTAACATATTGTCTCTTTAGATAAATTAAATCTGTGAACTGCTTGTGGTCTGTAATATATGTGAACTTTGCAGGTCTGTGAGTTAAAAATCTGAGCTTTTACCCTCTAGGGTCAGTCTTAAGTTTTTCACTTAAAGAGTCCTGATCTTTGGGTTTTTTCTCTGAATGTACCCCAAATTTCCTGTTATCACTTCCAATATACCATGGTCTTTTCTCATTCCCCAAGATTAAATGACTAAAAAGGAAATTTGTAGATAAGGTGCTACATAGTGATAGATCATAGTAAACAATGGAATGACAGTTATTATAAAATAAAGGTCATAGAAGATAATTATATAAACAGGTCGTTAAACTTTGGGTCTTATTGTGGACTCAGCTGACAAAACAAAATTCCTCAAGAAATGCATCAAATTTTTTTTGCTTTTTTTCCTGACCATAATTTTAATTGTGATTTCCTGCTGTGAAGAAGAATGATTTTAAGGTGAATTAGTCATTTTGCATTTCCTTCCAAAAGAATACACATTGTACCATTTAAGATTAAACTCCCTTTTTTTATCCAAACAGAAAAAAATTTTAAGGTGGAGAATGTCTTTCTTGTCTCCTTATGATAGCCCGAAAAAAACAAGCCAATCCCCCTAATCATAAGCTCAGTTTCCTGAAGGGGAAAAATAATTTCCAACCTCATCAAGTTTAGTACAGGAACTTCAGTTAAACACTTCTCAGAGATCCAAAGGCTAGATTTCACAGAAGTCAGAAAACTGAAAAGTCTTTTAGTAAATGCTATCATATAAGTCTAGAAGGGTGGTGAGAAAAAAAAAAGATACAATGGGACAGCAAGTCTAGAACAATCAAAAATGGAAAAGATCAGGAAAAATTAGCATTGATACCAACATGTAAAAACATTATAAAATGTGTTTGAAATGCATTCAAAAAGCACAAAAGATTCAAATTTTGGTGGAGTTTTATTTAGCTTTGTAAAATAATGTAAACTAAAAATTAGGCAGCAGATTTTAAACAAGGGTATAGGTGAATGTTATGATTGCATTTTAAAAATTACAGATTTAAAAGTCCAGATATGGAGGGGGAAATAAAGAAGTCTAGTGTGAATCAATTTTTAATTTAATTTAAATCAGAAAATATTTTAAATAAGGTAATTTTAAATGCAAAGCTTTGAAATAATTTATAAGTACATCAATTTTTTGAACTTTAAACTTTACTAGATTGGTAGAACTAGATCAAGATTTCTTGGCATAGGGTTAAATTATTTTGCATAGAAATAAATGTGGATATAAATTTTTAAATGTATTTTAATATAAACAATTTTTTTATTTTCTTCCATGCATCTAAAAACATTACTCTGAAAAGGGTCCAGAGGCTTAGCCAACTGCCAAAGAAGACCATGACAAATCTGGGGGGGAGGTCAAGAACTCCTATATTAAATGGATATTTCCAAATCCAAAATTGACTTCTAAAATATATGAGGGGTGGCTAAGTGGTGCAGTGGATAGAGCACCAGGTCTAGAATCTGAGTTCAAATATGACCTCAGAGACTTGATACTTACTAGCTGAGTGATCCTGGGGGCAAATCACTTAACCCCAATTGCCTTGCAAAAATAATAATGCTTATAAATTAAGTATATGAAAAGTTTCTTCCTTTAAATCTTGACAGAACAGGAGAGTGGTTAAAGAACTGGCCTTATGTCCTGAATACACTAGCTTTAAGCCCTAGACCTAACATATACTGGCTCTATGACCCTGGACAAATCATGTAAAGTATTCAAGACTCTAAGTTAGAAGAAGGTGCTAACTTATGTTGGTAGTGAGATAACAGGTCCAGACTTCTCATATAGACTAAATATGACCCCTCTTTTAATCTTACTGTTTTAATTTTCATCACTAGAGCATAAGTAAACTGCATCAAAATGTTATTGGAATAATCACAAAGTTCAGAGTGGTACAATTCAAATTACTGGTATTTTATTGTACTTGATGGGCAGTTTACATGGCACAGCGGATAGGGTACTGGGTTTGGAGTCAGGAAGACTCACTTATTTCCCCTGGATTAAAATCTGGCTTCAGACAATTACAAGCTTTTTGCCACAGTTTACTCAGCTGTAAAATGATTTGGAGAAGAAAATGGTGAACAATTCCAATATCTTTTCCAAGAAAACCCTAAATGGTGTCACAAAGAATTAGACAACTATTGAATCAACTAAATAAACCCAACATTCTTCAAGATAGTTGTCCATAAACAAAGAAATCATGAAATCTAATCATGTCTAGGTCGCATTCTATTTTTTTAGAGAAAGGAATCAAAAGCCTCCCCTGGGGCTTTATTGTATCAATTGGGTTTCCTCTTGTTCCCATTATCTCCCAAGCCAACTATAATATTTTTGGACAGTTCTATATGTTATGACATTTTTCTTATCTCATGGTAACTTCTACCCATTTCACAATACTGATAATGACATGGATTCAAGGCTATTAAATCTTACTACTTTGTTCTAGAGATTCTCCAGTTCCTTTCCAATTTCATACCACACAGCTCCATTGAATCATAGGATCTTAGCTCTAGAGCCAGGAAGGACCAAAGAGATCATATAATCCAATACCTTCATTTTACAATGAAGAAACTAAGGTTCTATGAGTTTAAAGGATGAATTCTAAAGTCATACCATCTCTTTCCATCTTTATCACTTTCATCAATCTCCTACAGTCCTTACTAGTCTCATCTTCAGGCACACAATTTAAGGATTTCACCAAAGGAATATCAAATATGAGATAGCTCTAATCTTTGGGCTTACATCCCTTTTTCTCTCATTTTCATCATAGATAAAATTAAAAAGTGGAGATGGTTAAGTTCTAAGGTCCATCCAGCTCTATGATTCCATCCATTCCATTTCATAACTACTAAATTTAAATTGGGTTTTAGCTGCTTCCATTAATAAAGTTATAGAGTTCAACCACTGGATAAGATGTCATAAAGTAAAATGGAGCTTGGGGTAGGGGTAGAGAAACAAAACAAAAGGAAATAACTTTTTCTTTGGGTACAGATCTAATAATGTTTTCCCAAATAATGCAACAATCACTAAAAACCCATATTTACTAACTTTCTATTATAAACCATTGAAGAGCAAAGTAGATAACATCAGACTGGAAATGAAATGGCCTCTGGTCAGAATTTTAAAGAAGATAAAGATTCTGACACATTGAGACAAGAGGGAATTCACTTCCTGAGGAATGGCATGTACAAATTGCGGAGGCAGCAGATAGAAATGTTGCTTCCAGTTTGGCTGGACTACATAAGGGAAATACTAATGAGTTAAATTAAAATGACAATAAGATATGTCCAAGCATTTGATCCAAAAGTTGTTTCTGGCTTTTTTAAAAATTAAGAATCACGTAGTTCTCTGTTATTGCAAACACATATCAGATTATATGACCAAGAACTTAAGAGTCTCTTGGGCATGCTTAAGGCCATACAGAGATCACTGAAATTCCACTTTCATTTAAAAACAATAGCAAATAAGGATAAGATTGATCATTTCATAATAGATGGATAATATGAAGTAGCACAGAGATGATAAGTCCTTAAATATACCAAGGTCAATAAAACAGACAGCATCTGTAAAATCCCCCAGGCTCCAGCCAAGATAAACTCATTGAAGAAAAACAACTAGGAGAAATGGTGGGAACCAGATGAACAGCAACTGACCAAATATGTTTCTCACTTGAGTCATTGGCTCCTATGCTTATAATCCTATTTGATGGAATAAAGGAACTGAATGTATATAGATTCTTCAAATGATCATTAGAAAAGATAATTATTTTGTTTATGCTCATCATTCATTCTTGAAAAAGATAATCATCTAGAAACATTTTTAAAAATAAATTTAGTAACCAAAAAAATTAGAGTTGAAAAAATGTGGGGGGAAGAAACAGGAAATAACTCAGGCTCGATATTCTAAATAATTCTCTTAATATGGGAATCTATTAAGTGCCTAATGGTCTCTCCTGGAGACAGGAGAAAAGTTATTCAGAATGTTGAGAGAGAAGTCTTTCAGACAGTTGCCTTTCCAATCAGGGGAATTTGAGTTTAGTCTTCTATAATACATAAGCCGGGTAGCAAAAATAACAAAACTTTCATCTATAGATTTGCTTCAGTCTTCTCATTTTGCATATCAGAAGAAGGGAAAGGGAATAGAAGAACTGAAAGAACTCATCAATGGATCAGGTGATGAAATGTTCTTACCATAACTGGGCAAGCCAAGTTCAAGGCCAAGTACATGTATTTCCTCTCAATCATTAAGGAGAAGCAACAACTTTCAAGTCTCAAATCTAGTATCACCTCCTCCATAAGGTCTTTTTTGATTCTTATCTCCCTCTCCTACATACTATTTCATTATCAAATTCTATTACATAAATCTTATATATCTTATAAATCTGATGTCACATAGTTCTTATATTATATAAATATTTGTACTTAATAAGTTATCAAGTCCAACCTCCTCACTTTTTCAGAAAAAGACCCTGAGGTCCACAGAGTTTAAGCAACTTGTCCATGGTCAAACAATTTGCAAGTGTCTGAGGCAAAACTTGGATCAAGATTTTTTCCTAGATATAGATTTCCCAAGTTCAAAATGGGAGACACAAACTGGGTAGATGCAATTTACGTGGAAAATAAAATTAGATTTTTTTTTTTTTTAGAAAACTACATACTCAGCATGTCAGCAGTGAAATACAACAGGCAAATAGTAAATCCATTACAGGAAGTAGAACATAAACAATGGTCATGAAACTTCCACTGTCCTATTCCCTTGCCAGATCCCATGTGAAGTTTCCATTTTCTATTCTGGGCAGGACAGATCCTAAGATCAAAGGATATAAAGCTCATCTAGTCCAATTTACTTGGCAGATAAGGAAAGAATTTAAGCAGCCTGACCAAGATTAGTTACTTGTACAGAACATACCAGACAAAATTTGAACCCAGATGCAATGCCACCAGATCCATAGTTTCTCTGTGTCTGTCTGTCTGTCTGTCTGTCTGTCTGTCTGTCTGTCTGTCTGTCTCTCTCTCTCTCTCAGTTATTCTGTATTCCCAAGCCACATCCCTCAAGTAGCCTTCTACTGCTCTTTGACTCACAGGTTTGATTCTTTCAAAACATGGTACTACATCATTCATACGTGAGAGAATAATTGGCATTTGAGACAGAGGGTTTTGGATTTGGGGTCTGTTTTTTATTTCTTGTTTTTCCCTACAACAACAACCACTACAAGCAGTTTGGGATTATTCAAACTCCTTCAGAATTTCTCAATTGCAATCTAGATTATTTCCACAAAATTATGAGTTCAGCACACTCCCTTTAGAGCTTGTCTGATTTATATATGTGTGCATATAAATATGTTTGCATATGTGTTTCCTATGTGAATATACATTCTATATAAATATGAGGATACCTTAAGTATACACAAATGAGTACATGTGCACATTTTCATAGAGAGTAGGGTATGTTAAAGAAATGGGTAATCAGAAAGGAGTTAGGCAAGTCATATAGCCAAGAAAAAAAATAATAAATGGATGGACAATTCTAGAGCTACATAGGTTTTCATAAAATACTAAAAGTCCTAGAGGAAGGCTTCTAGTATATTGGAAGAACAACAAAATTAAGAGTAACACTTAACATTTCTTTAGTACTTTAAGATTTACAAGGGGCTTAATACATTGAAGAGGCCATTATTATCCCCATTTTGTGGATAGGGAAGCAGAATAGTCAAATGAATTGATCAAAGTCTTAGAGGTACTAGAGTGCCCAAGGCAGAATTCAAACTCTGGTCATTCCTGACTCTATGTCCAGCATTTTGGGAGAAAGAAAATGTATTGTGATTTGAACCAATGGAGGAAGATAAGACCATGCAAACTCTGACATGTAAAGCTGCATTAACCTGACAGCTTCAGAACATAGATGAAGTGGCTGAAGTTAGATATGACCTTGGAATGTCTCCAGTGGAATGCCCAATTCAGTCTCTGCTCTTTTGTATTTTTAGCAATGACTTAAAGAAAAGCATAAATGGCAAACTTATCAAATTGGCAGGTGCTGCAAATGTTAAAGGGATTGTTAACACACCAGATGACAGAACGAGGATTCAAAAGGATCTTGACTAGTAAAGAATACTAGGACAAATTTAATGAGTTGGCAATAGCAATAAATGCAATGTATCATATTTATATTTTAATGGACTGAAAGGTATATGACACAATGATTAGAGTGCCAGGCCCCAGGCCTAGAGTCAGGAAGACTCCTCTTCCTGAATTCAAATCTGGCCTCAGACACTGCCTAGGTATGTGATTCTGGGCAAGTCACTTAACACTGTTTGCCGCAGTTTCCTCATCTGTCAAATGATACTCCAGGATCTTTGCCAACAAAATCCCAAATGGGGGTCACAAAGAGCTGGACACACCTAAACCTACTGAACTGTAACCCAAAGCTCAATATACATCCATACTATTAACATGAAAGCCCCCACCAAAAGCACAAACAAAAAAATCTAATATGACCTTAGACAATATTTAAAAAGACAAAGTGGACAAGACCAGGGTCATAGTCCCATAGTCTGACTCTACCCTAGTTATATCATAACTAGAGCACTTTTTTCAGTTCTGAGGACCACATTTCAGTAAGGACACTGATATGTATTCCTAGAAGAGCACTGAAAATTGTTGCTGTTCATTATTCCTTTTCAAAGAAGATCAATGATACCATGGAAACAACCAAAATAATGAAGAATCTAAAGTCATACTATATGAAAATAGGTGGACAAAACTGGAGCTATTTAGACATAAGGTGGTGAGGTAGGAAATATTGAATAGACATGATAATATCCTCAAGAATTTGAAGAGCTATCAGATTTGAAACATCTTGTTTTGCTTAGCCCCAAAAAGTATACCTAAAGGCAAGGGATGAAAATCAAAGAGGCAAATCTTAGACTTGATATAAAGAAAGTATCTTCAAATTAGAACAGTCCAAAAGCAGAATGACTACCTCACAAGTAGGTAAGCTTCCTCACTTGGCAGTCTCTTAAGAAAAGGTAGAATAAAGATCTGTCAGGCATATTGTACATGGGTCTCTTTATGGGACTAGGGATGCAAATGATCAAATGTGCCTCAAGACTCAAGAGGATGGGGTTGCTAGTTCTGGACCTTTCACCAAAATTCTCTGGGGTCAATTAGATGGTTCAATGGATAAAGCACCAGTCCTGGAGTCAAGGAGGACCTGAATTCAAATCTAGTCTCAGACACTTAATACTTACTTAGCAGTGTGACCTTGGGCAAGTCACTTAACCCTGTTAACTTGCAAAAACAAAAACTAAAATTCCCTGGGACTCATAGATATAGAGCTAGAAAGCACTACAGAAATCAGCTCATTCAACCTCTTCATTTTAGAGACTAGGAAATAGGAGATGATGGGATTTTTTAAACTCTAATTCTTTGGACTCCAGAGCCCAGTTCTTTCCCCTTTACAACCCCATCTTTCATCCTTTGAAGTAAACTGTAGATAAGAAAGGAAAGAAGGATGATGCAGACACCTTGCATGATCCTGGGCAAGTAATTCAAACCTGTTTACCTCATCTATAAAATGAGATGGAGAAGAAAATGGAAAATCTGTCCAATATCTTTGCCGAGAAAATTCCAAATATAGTCACAAAAAAGTCAAGCAAAACTGAAACTGAACAATAAAAACAAAATTGGAAACCCAGCTCAGAATCTGATACAAGGCTTTTCCTTAATAGGTTTAGCACTGATATGATCATTTTGTTTCAGAATCTTTCAGGAAATCCTGAACAAGTAAGGGAGAATCACTGATATTGTCCTGGGAAAGAGTAAGAAAGGAAAAGGAACTAAATTATTCTTCTGAATTCGAATTGCTTATTTACCAAAGTATTCCCATGAAAAGTTTAATAGAGCTAGAAATGGGGATTTTTTTTTTCAGAACTGAAAATTACTCACTTAAACACTTTCCCCAACAACATTAGGGCCAATTCTTAGAAAATTAGAATCACTAAAAATTGAATAAGCATCAGAACATGATGAATCATAGCCCAAATTCCTCAATGGCAAAGCAATGAAAGAGAGACTCAATAATAGAGATTTGGCTGCTCACCCAGAACTGGGGAAGAAAACCAAGATAGGAAGAAGTACTAACAACACCCAAATGGTTGATAAGGAACAATAAATTAAGTCTCTGTCAAACTAAAGTAAACCAACATACTTAACACAGTTATGAAATTACTGTAAATATTTTTTAAAAGACTATCTTTGGGGAATTTTGACATGAATAAAACCATGTTTCAAAAAATGGAAGGATGTAGGGAAAATAGAAGTATAAAGAAGGAGGAGGCAGAGTGATACAGAGGAAACAACATTGACTTTTGCAGTCATAAGACCAGGATTCAAAAATCCAACCTTTGATGGATCCCATACTCACCTATGGAATCTTAAACCAGTCACTTTAGCCTCCATGAGCCCCACTTGTAGAATCCTCATCTATAAAATGAGAAGGTTGGACTGGAGGATAATTGTGATCTTATATTTCTATTAAGATGCACAGGTAGAAATATGAGTGAGTAAAGAGAGGAGGTTACAGATAAGAAATGGAGAGTGTTCTAGCTGCATAACCCATCTACAAGATGTTACTGCAGCTTAATAATATTTTGCTTCCAGATTGACAAAGGAAAAAAAGTGTTTAGCTTTTACCTTCCTGTGACAATCATATTCTCAGGTCCACAAGTATTTTATTAAGCACACACTATATGACAATCATTATGCTAAAACACAAGGGATAAAAACAAAGGCAAAATGAAGTCCCAACACTCAAGACACTCCCAATGAAAATGGAGAGCCTGTTAACAAGAATATACAAACAAGAAATGAATAGTTAAATTGAAGATAATCAACAGAGAGAGAGAGAGAGAGAGAGAGAGAGAGAGAGAGAGAGAGAGAAAGAGAATGCTAGCTGGTATTATGGGACTTCAGAAAAGTTTTCTTGTAAAATGTGGAAATTAGCCAAAAGCATAAAATCAGAAATACAATTTCAACTGTGAACAGCCCTATTGTACTGCCCTCTCTAAAAGATTTCAAACTTTGTCTCCTTTGGAAAAGTAGAATTCATTAGTGCCAAAAACCTAAGAGGCACAGAGAAATTCAAAATATTAAGTGCCAGAGAAATTTTAGCAGAAAAATACAAAGTATTGTCTGTAAGATCACAGCTCATGTTCAACAGCATCAAATCTCTGAACCTCAAGCCTAGGACCTTGAGACAGATGGAAAAAGGAAAAAGGATACTTACATTTCCTTCTTTTCCTTTCATCATTAAAGCCTGGAGCATCAAGAGATACCAAATAGATAAAAGGAGATTAGATAGGGAAAACATAAGAGTTAATCTGAGGGAAAAGGAGATAAAAGAATAGGAAACAGATTTCAGGAAGACAGTATAAGGGATGATTGATGATGAGGAGGAGGAGGATGATGATGGTGAGGGTGGATGGCAGTGATAGATGATGAGTGATGACTAAAAATAATAAGAAAAATAAATCATATCTATAGAGTGCTTTTCAGGTTTAAAAATTCTTCATATCTTTTATCTCAAATGATTTTCTGAACATCCTTATGATATCAATAATATTGGTACTATCCACATTTTATAGTTATGGAGAAATTAAATTACCTATTATTAATTAACTATTAAAGTATTAAAGGCAGAATTCCAACCCAGATCTTTCCTACAGATTTGATATTGGTTTCCACTACCCCAGTCCTAGAAAACCTCTCTAATCTCCTGATAGAGAATTTTATCTCCTCTCTTAAAATACAGGACATTTGGGGGGAGAGTTAAGTTAATTTTAGGTTTTGAGGACCTCATAATTCCCCAATTTTAGGCCAGCTCCTCAACTAATGGCAAATTCCAATAGTAAATGGGAACTGAATTTGTCCACATTTAACACTCTCCAAAAATAACAGTGATAAAGGGTGACCTCTCAGAGTAGATATTTAAAATGAAATAAAATTATATTTTCCCTTCTCTTCAATTTTTAAATTGCCAGATGACTCCATGGAATATAGGACTTCCATTTGGATGACTAGGAGACCAAAAGGTGACTGGTCCCAAATCATGGAAGCAGGCTTGTAAGTTAAGCACCCTACCAAGGGTTCACAGGATTTTTATAAATACCAGCAGGTACAAACACTCCCTTCTAAACCACAATTTAATAGAGAATTTGTTGTTTTATTATTGTGTGCTTATTTTTCTCCATTTTGAAACACAGATCTAAGAACCTCAAAGGTCAGCTAATCCAATCTATTCATTTTTTTATAAATGAGCAACCTCAGACCCAGTGAAGCTAAGTAATTTGTTATAAAGTCAGAATCTTAGCATCAAATGGTGAATTTTTACCTAGGACCTCTGACAGACAATTTTTCCAATGAGCAAATTCTCATATTCACCCATAAAAGAAATGGATATATAACTAGGAGAAATGTTCATGTAAGAATTTATTCCATTTATATTCCTGACATATTTCTGAAAGAACCCCAATCATATAAAATAAGGAATACATCTAAGGACATGCACAAGTTGGATATTCACCAAATGACTATCCCATAAACAAAGTCTCGACCAATTAAAACAGTGAAATACCTCAAAGCAAAGAGCTAGAAATAAAAGACACAGATAACTTGTCTAATTAGCAATTAGTAGCCCAGAAAGTAAAGAAATTTGGAGATCATAGAGCAAAGTGTACAAATGCAAAATTTGATGATCAGAACAAACCTTCCTATACACAGCAAATATTAGTTTATACTGGCTTCAACTACATGAATCCAAGAGATGTGCTTCCTGAGGAACTGAGGTACATGAAAGGCAGTCACACATCTCACCCTTACCATGCTTGTCCTACTAAGGAATGTATAAACCCAAAGGCATCACTGAATAAAAGCAGTGAAGGGTATGTTTTGCTAAGGGACAGAACTCTAACAATGAAATTACCACTCAATTCCAGACGACTTCATTCAGAATTTACCTGTCATACAGGTCACTAGAAAACAACAGTCCAATCCCATTTTTCTAGATGAGTAAATTGAGACTCAGAAAGTTGAATTAACTTGTCCAAAAATCTCAGTTAAGTGGCAGGTCTGGATGAATCCAAATTTCCTGACTGCCAGTCACTATATCTTTCCACTATACCAAATGTTCCCCCAAGGAAGACCCAGATGGAGCATTTAAAGAAATCAGGAGGGTACATTGCATTGGCTTTTCTCTTCATTTCATTAAGAGGTTATATATACTTCTTCTGACAAAAAAAAATTGCCTAAGCCTCTAGATTCTCTTCTAGGAAAGAAGTTGATATTGATATTCCTCACCCTGGAAGTTCATATTCCTTATCCCCTACCCTTTCCTCTGAATGTTCCTCCCCAAAACTCCAATTTAAAGAAACACTCCAGGTCAACCATGAATTTCCTCTCTCCAGATTGTGCTCTGAACATACCAGGCTTTCTTTATCCCATCCCTATGTGGATTCCCCACCTCACCATAACTTTTTCAGCTTCCTCTTGTGTATTATTCCCCCCCCCCCCATTACAATGTGAGCTCCTTTGGAGCAGAAACTTCTTTTTCCTCTATTTATATTTGTATTTTGTATGCTTAGTACATAGTAAGTATATAGTAGTCATTGCAGTTGAACTTATTGTTCAACGATTTTCAGTTATGTCCATCTCTTCTCGATTCCATTTGGAGTTTTCTTGGCAAAGATACTGAAGTGGTTCTCCATTTCTTTCTCAAAAGATATATAAACACTTATCTGCTACCTTAAAGTGAGGAGACTTAAATCTGTAAGCAGTAAAGTTATATACAAAGTAAGAAGAAGGCAAGCCTAGTTTACACATCCAGGTTTTCCATTTTTAGGACAGTCAGGATACATGTTCAAATTTTAAAATTTACAACTATCTAGATTGTTTAATTACAGTAAAAGCTGGCTTATTCAGCATTCAATCAACTGGAAGCTCTTTTAGGCATTTCTGCACTTTACCAGAAAAAATGAATAATTCATACTCATAACAATGACCCCAGAGTACCATAAGATCATGAAGTGCTTTCTGAAACAAAGATTAAATTATGTTCTTGTATTAAGTGTATTTTATTGCATCTAATTCTTTGACAATTGGCAGTCTACATTTTGTTACTCTCTATTAATCAGATGTTTTATTAAGCAGAACATCTCATTCCCTTGACCATATAGATAATACAATATTCTCTCTGTTAAGTATAGGCAAGACTCCCTATATATCTCCTCTGACAGATTTGGGTGTTATGACAACTGGGATAAACACATAGGGAGAGAGAGGGTTCTGGTTCCAAAGGGCAACACAGGCTGGGAACTTCTGAGTATCAAGGTTGACAAAACACTTTACAAATCTGAAGAAAATTATGTACTCCAAAGCTTCAGAATAACCCATGATTATCAGGCAAAGTAAATCCTTGTTAGTTTTTAGCCTGTTTTATAATTACTTTAGCATGTCAACCTTTTTTTTCTCCCATTCTCACCTGAGTTTCCCAAAACACTACCATTTAAGTCCCCAGAAAATAAAATTTCACATATAATCCAAAAGTTAGGCATGGAAAATTAAAACTCAAATGGGCTAGATGGACTTTTTAAACTTTAGAGTGATGAAAGAGTTATAAATGGAGTTTAGAACAGAATGCCCATCTAAACCCATAACAACAACCAAATAAATAGTTCACAATCACTATGGGAAAATCAATGTTTTATATTCACTATAACTGAAAATGGAAAGCTCACTTTACAGGATGATAGGACTTAGAGCTGGAAGGATCTTTCAAGATCAGCTCTTCTAACACTCTCATTTTACAAAAAAAAACTCATTATCAAGTCTCATTTTCCAATTATTACCAGCTTTCAAATATAACTTGGCCCTGCCAACATTCAAACTCAGGTGCTCTAACTGCAAACCCAATCCTCTTTCCTCTCCATTTCATTCCCACACCAAGATTCAGTTAAAAAAAGTAATTTAACTGGTTAGTCTTTGACCAGTTAAAGAACAACACAAAGTCAAAGTACTATTTTCTCCATATGATCTCATCATTCCTATGAATAACTGGGACATGTCACTCCCACTAGAGAAATGGGAAATGAACAGTAAAGGTTTTTATCAAGTTCCTGCTCAATAAGGGTTAGTCACAGAGAAATCACTTTAGTCTAGAAAAATTCCACTAAGTTACGTAGTGGGGCACCTAGGTAGCACAATGTATAGAGTGCTGGCCTAGAGTCAATTAGACTCTAAATTCTAATCCAGACTCCGAGTTACCATGTTTCCCCCATGTATATATAAGAGACACCCTTTTCCAAAAAATTTGGGGTCTAAATTCTGGGAGCATCTTTACAGTGGTTGTAGCACTTTTTACTTGCATTTCCCATTTTTTCGTGCTTGTTGTCTTTGTGCTTACTGTTTCCCATTTGTTATCTGTATATTAGGTTATATTTTCCCAGATTCTGCCCAGAAATGGCTCAGAAAAGATTTTCATATAGTGCTGAATTCAAGTTCAAAGGGATCCAGGTTTGCAAAAGTGAATGGAAATCGTGTTGCTGAATGTTAGTGTCATCTTCCAACTGAGAAAACAATCCGAGATGGGTTATGGGAAGAAGAAACCCAATGGAAAACACACCAGTAGAAGAAGGCCGTGAGAGGCAAGGCAGCAAATGGTCTGATCTAGGGAGGGGATTGAAGAGAAGGATGGAAGAGCAAAGGGAATTCCTGTGTCCACAAAGATGGTTCGCAGGAGGTCAGAAGAAATGCTGATGAAAAAAAAGTGACTGATTTCAAAGGACACAATTGGTGCTTCAGTTTCATGAAACAGCATGCGGCAATGCACCAGACTTGTCCAAAGATGCCTGAAAGCTATGAGCAGAACACTGTTAAATTTCATGATGAGTAAAACTTGAGTTAATAACTTTATGTTATATATATTTTTTTCAAATGTTGGGCCCCCAAATTAAGGTGTGTCTTATACACGGGGAAATATGGTATGTGACCCTGGACAAGTCATTTAACCTTATTTGCCTCTGTTTCCTTATCTGTAAAATGAGCTAGAGAAGGAAATGGCAAACCATTCCAGTAAGTAAGAAAATCCCAACTGGAGTTACTGAAAGTCTGAATGATTGAAAACAATGCAACAACAATAAAAGTTTCGACTATGGGTTCTGTCATTGATTCATTTAGTGACTTTAGACAACACAGTTAACCTCAGTGGCTCTCAGTTTTCTCATCAGTAAAATGAAGAGATCTCTTGTTAGTAGCTAACTAACATTTAATCTTATTCTAGTCTCAATAAGAACTAGGAAGAATGGTGCTTAGGGCAGCCAAATGGGAAATGTTTTTTGTTTGTTTGTTTTTTTATAACCAGCATTAAACAAGGGACACAAAAAGACTAAAAATCGAATTTGTCCTCAAACTCTTGCTAATTGTGCATGACCCAGAACAAATTACTTTCATCCTCAGTCTGCTTATATATAAAAAACTGGAAAGATAATAATAGTACCTATTTCACAAGTCACTGTTCCATTCAAATGAGGTCATATAAGTAAAGTTCATTAGAAACCATAAACAACTAATCTATTAACTGTCAGTTAAGGCATTTCAGTCATGTCCAACTCTGTGATCCTATTTGAAGTTTTTGATTTCCTTCTGCAGATAAAGAAACTGAGGCAAACAAGGCTAAGTGACTTTGTCCAGGAAGATGGACTCAGTTGGAAGATGACACTAACATATGACTCATAAGTGTTTGAGGCTAGATTTGAACTCAGGAAGATGAGTCCTCTTGACTCCAGGCCCACTGAATTATCCACTGAGCCACCCAGCTTCCTCCCTATGGATAGTAATCATGACCATTTTTGTTGTTCTTTAGCCATTAAAGGATCTGGGTTTTAGCCCTGTCTCCTCACTTGCTAGATGATCCTACACAAGTCAAAATTTACTTCTCTAGAAAATAAGGGAAATTCATTCCCAAGGCCCCTTGTAGCTCTGAAATTAGAAATGCCATCCAATTTAACAACTTTGCTTACCCTTGTTTTTTCCAACCAGTCTTTCCTTTTCATTTCATCTCTAACAAAATATCTATCCCTTTACTATATAAACCTTTCACCACTCCCACTCCAGGATCAAACAATTCTGTAAGCAAGAGGTCTCTTTCACTATACAACTTGCTTACTGAGTACTAGGTACATGGGCATAAAGTACATACCAACTTTGGCTCCCAAGGAGTTTTTAAGATATTTCCAGTAAAAATAGCCGAGGCCAGAGGCCAGGTGCTTATGAAAGAGTGGCAAGCCCAAATTTGTTTTACATTGGTCAATCAGAAAGTTCCCAAGTCTTACAGTAACTGAATGACCACATTTTTCCAACTCTGCTTTCAAAACAATTTTGTTAAATCTCTTGAGGAAGACTGGAGTTTTACATCCTGCCAAGAGGACCTCTGTGTTCTGTTGCTACAGGCTTGGTCAATGTCTTGATATCAGAGCTCTTGGGAGTAGGTGAGTGATTGAAGACCCACTCTTTCCCGGAATGCCAGAGAAGTCATAGGACTTTCAAAGCTGTGATGCAGTAATTATGTATAATTATCAGCAACACTTGGAACAGCTTTGAAAACAGCTACAGCTGCACATTCTACCTCTTGACCTATATCAGACAATGAAGAAGGCACTTCGACTAATTTTATTTATATATTCATTTGATTTTTGCACCCAAGATATAGTTCTAAGAGTGATTCTAATGAGAAGAGGTATTTCTAGAGTCTCCAATATGAGTAATCTATCTAAATTTCTTGAAAATCAAGTCAACCCCTCTGTTTCATCTTTATTGCCTTTATCAGGCTAAGCAAAATGTGGTCATTGCTTTAAATTTCCATTTTTCATATGATACTGTTTTTGATTTTTTCCAATTACATGTAAAGATGATTTTCAATGTTCATTTTTTTCTAAGATTCGAGTTCCACATTTCTTCCTCTCTCTCTCTCTCTCTCTCTCTCTCTCTCTCTCTCTCTCTCTCTCTCTCTCTCTCTCCTCCCCGCCTCAATCATGTTAAACATATTTCCATTATTAGTCATGTTGAAAAAGAATCAGAACAAAAACCATGAAAAAGAAAAACAAACAACAAATTTTTAAAATTGCAAATAGTATGCTTTGGTCTGAATTCAGGTTCCATAGGCATTTTGATTACTATATTGCTGAGAAAAGCTAAAGGAATCATAATCATTATGTGACATTGTTAAGATGAACAATGATCTCCAATTGCTGATTTCACCCAGCATCAGTTCATTTAAGTCTTTCTAAGTTTTTCTGAAATCTGTCTGCTCCATTTGAAATTTAATGAAAAATTTTACAAATTTTAAGAAATCATAGGATTTAGAGCTCTAAAAAGACTTAAAGATTTTTATTATATCATTATATTAATTAAATATGTTTTACAAGACTGCAAGTATATAACCTAGATTAAAATGCTTGCCTTATAAGTGGAGGGGAAGGGAACAAGGGACGGAGAGAATTGGCACTCAGAAATTTTGAAAAAACAAATGTTAAAACTTGTTTTTGTGTGTAATTGGTCAAAAATAATACATTAAAAATATTGTATTGTATTGGAATTCTAATAGAAGACAGTATCAGTTTTCTTCTTTATGAATGTGTTGTTATCCAGAATATTCAAATACTATGTAACTCAAATAAGGCTATCAAATAATTAATAATTAATTATATATTAATATATATAATATTATATGGATATATAGATATATTCAGGGGCAGCTAGATGGCATGGTGGATAGGTCCTCCTGACTCCAGAGCAAGTGCTATGGACTTCAAATCAGACCTCAAAAACTTACTAGCTGTGTGACCCTGGGCAAGTCACATAACTCTGATTACCTATAAAAATTTTTTAAAAAGCTTAGCATTTTAAAGGTGAGAAAACAGAGGTTCCCCAAAGTGAGAAAATATTCCTCTCCAAGTCTCCTAACAGATAGTAAGAGGCAGAGTAGGGTCCAAACTCAAGTATGATTCCAAATTCTACCCCTTTACTCTGTTGCAGGATGATGTGAAACTTGCTATCATATATATGTATATATGTGTGTGTGTGTGTGTGTGTGTGTGTGTGTGTGTGTATATATATATATATATATATATATATATATATATATATATATATATTGCAAGGCTAAGTGGTTTGCCCACGGCCACACAGCTAGGTAATTAGGTAATTATTAAGTGTTTGTGGCCAGATTTGAACTCAGGTACTCCTGACTCCAGGGCCAGTGCTCTACCCACTGCACCACCTAGCCACCTGACAGCAAATATTTCATAGCCTTATTTGAGTTAGATAGCAATTGAGTGTTCTGGATAACAACACACTCATAAAGAAGAAAACTTGACTGTCTTCCACTAGAATTCCAATTCAATAAAATATTTTAATGTAATATATTATTTTTGACCAATTACATACAAAAACAAGTTTTAACATTTGTTTTTTCAAAATTTCTGAGTGCCAATTCTCTCCCTCCCTTGCTCCCTCCCCCCACAATAAGGCAAGCATTTTAATCTAAGTAATATACATGCAATCTTGCAAAACATATTTTCATGTTATTCATTTTCTAAGAGAAAACAGACCAAAAAAAAAAAAACCAAGATAAGTAAAAAAAGTAAAGAAAAAACTATGCCTTAATCTGCATTCAGATTATCAGTTCTTTTTCTGGAGATGGATAACATACAAAGTCTTTTTTTTAAAAAAATAAAATTTTTGGTATAAAATTGCCCTTTTCCATTTTTCCCCAAGGAGATATATTTTTATGGAACTCAATCTAGTCTTTAAAAATGGAATTTTATGACTTTTTCCTGAATCTCTCAGAGATAGTTTAGTGTTGCATCTAATAATAACATTCCATGAGAAGTTATATATAGGATGAAATGTTGAAGTCAAATAAATATTTTCAACACTGAGTTAAGTAAGAAGTACAACTTTAAGTTACAAATTATATACTTACCCAGTCAACATGAGATAAATCCTTTGAAAGACTGAACAGAGAATTAAGAGATGATTCTAGGCCAAGCTCTTCCATCTCACCATATGACAAAGTGATACACTACCAACCATTACTTTTCTTTTTAAACTCATTTCACATCCCTCCCCTCTTTGCTTCAAGCGCTCTTCATAGCAATCAAATTATCCTCAGTTTTATTCTAGTACCTAGTCACCATCTTCCTGCCTAGGCATAGACTGTCTCCTATGTGTTTAGATGATACAGTAGATAGAACCCTAGGTCTGGAGTCAGTGATATTCAAATTCAAATCTAGCCTCAAATATTCACTGCCTATGTGGTTCTGGACAAGTCATTTTAATCTGTCTAGCACATAGTAGGTATTGTGTAAATATTTACATATTTATTCATTTTCTTCCCATATATGACAAGTAATTTCTCTTTGTTTTTGCCTGTTGAACTCCTAAACTTCCTATAGCATTCAGCTCAAGTTCAAATACTTCCAGGAAGCCTTTCAATCCCCCTGTAGTTCTTGTTCTCATCTTCCAAAACTCTCTGGTATTTACACATTATAAAATGTAAGCTCCTTGAGAGCAGAGTCTGTGTCTTCTCTTTTTAATTTTTATATCCCTTTACCTCCCATAGTACTTACATATTTCAGATATAAAATAACTGCTAGAAATTCAATTAGTATAGTAATCCTACCCAACCAGCATGTTTATTAAGCACTTACTAAATCTAAGGCAGTCAGAATACAAAAGTAAAATGAAAAACAATCAATTTGCCCTCAAGGAACTTATAGTCTACTGGGAAAATCAATGTATAAACCAAGAAGTACAAACATGATTATTTGAGGGGAAAGTGAATAGCAATAGGTAAGAACATTGGCAAAATCTTCCCCTAAGAAAAACATTCAAATTGAGTTTAAGAATAGACCAGAATTTTTGTTAATACTTATTTATTTAAATTTTTCCCAATCAAAATAGTCAACACTCATTTTTTTAAATTTTGCATTCCAAATTCTCTCCCTCCTTCATGCCCCTCTCCCTCTTTGAGAAAGAAAATAATCTGATATCTATTATACATGTGAAGCATTTCCCTATTAGACACATAAAGAAGTTTAAAAAGCTTGGTTCAGTCTGCATACAGATTTCATCCGTTTTTTCATCATAGGTCCTTAGGAATTATCTTGAATCTTTGTCTTGACAAGAGAACTTAAATCATTCTGAGTTGATCATTGCTACAATATTGTTATTACTGTATACAATTTTCTCCTGGTTTTGCTCACATCAGTTTTTGTCATTTCATGTGAATCTTTCCAGATTCTTCTGAAAGCATCCTGCGCATCATTTTTTAGAGCAAAACAGTATTCTATCAGAAATTGGAACAACTGAAACTACCAATACTTTAGGAAGTCAGGAATTCTAAGAGGCAATGGAGACTGACCTTCCATAGTAATCTTGAATTTTTTAAAACTTTAGTTTAATTTTGATCTATCAATTCCCTCTGTTACATCCAAAAAAACCCCTAAAAATTTGTTTTAATTGATATAGAAAACATAGATCAAGACCAAAACTCTAATGGTCTATTACTCTATGATTCAAATTAAGAAATATTTAATGACCAACTTTTGTTGCTGGCATTCAATTGTATCCAATTCTTCATTTTGTATTTTTGGGGAGTGGGGGGAATAGAGGGCAAAGAAACTGGAGGGATTTCTCATTTTTCTTCTTCAGCTCATGTTGCATATGAGGAAACTAAGGCAAAAAAAACACAATTACTTCTTGTCTGAGGTCAAATTTGAATTCAGGAAGACTCATTTTCCTGACTCCAGGTCCATTGCATCACCTTGTTACCTAATAGACTACTGTCCATCATTAATTCATATAATCAAACCACAAATTTGTGATTCTACTGACACTAGTGTCTGAATTTACTTGATGCTTGTGGGTCATTTGCAAAAGAATTCACCACTGGAATGGGGTAGCTAGGTGGCTCAGTAGATAGATCACAGAAGTTAGAAGGACAGGGGTTCGAACCCAGCCTCAGACATTTGTAACCTTGGGCAAGTCACCTAACCCTGACTGCCTCACATCTGGAGCCATCTCCAGTCATCCTGATTCATATCTGGCCACTGGACCCAGATGACCCTGGAGGAGAAAGTGAGGCTGGTGACTTCGCACAGCCCCCCACCACTCAAATCCAATTTATGTGCTTGTCATGGCATCATCTCCCTAACATCATGGTCTTCTTCAAGACCAAAGGATAAACATCATCAGCATTGGAATAGGTATGTACAGCTCCTATGCAAACTATTTAAATGTGTTGTCCATCAGAAAACTATAGCTTCCCTCTCTTTAATTAAGTATGTTGTTACATGATTTTTATCATTTATAACTTTTTTAAAAAAATCCTTTATCCCAAAATACTGATAAAAAAATTATGAAAAATAAAGCACTCAGGACTCCTGCAGTACATCCATTTAATTACAGTATGATTTCTGGCCTTAGCATTCTGCACATGCCCATGTTCTACCTATCTGAAAAAGAAAGAAAACTACAGGGAAATGCAAAGAGCACACCATGAGCTTAATCTTCATATCATTTCCTATGTATTTATGCCAGCAGAATTCTAAAGTACTTTGTATTAACACAGAGCAGAGTCCAGAGACCAATCTCCCAGAACCCACTGGCCTCAGGAATAGCTCTAAGCTTCAAAGTAGCCTGAAAAATCCTCTGAACTATTAAATGGAAAGACCAGTCCTAGACTTTTTTTCCAGCGGGCAAACAACTCCAGAGGAACCAAAAACCTGATGATTATATTTGCAAGGTTCTGATTAGTCAGGTCACCTTTAGGAGCAGAGGAACACTGAGAGATTTATCTAAAGAGAAAAAGATTTTTAATTTCTGTAACTGAGAAAGGACATTAAGTTAATGTCTAATAGAACTGTTATTATCTTCTCATCTCTAATTTTTATCTCACTGATTCATCCCATACCTTAAGTGTTGTTCGGAATACAAAATGTCACTAATAATTATAATAGCAAACACTTATGTAGTAATTTAAGGTTTGCAAAGTGCTTTACAAATATCATCTCATTTGATCTTCACATCAACCCTGGGTATTTATTAACCTCATTTTGCAAAGAAACTAAGGAAGAAAATGATTAAATAATCTGCCAGATTCACATATTTAGCATTACCAAAGGCAGAATTTGAACTCAGATCTTCCTGACTCCAAGACCAACATGATGATTGAGCTGATGCATAAAGTAGGTATTCTTTGGGAATACCTATTCTTTGGGTATTTATTAGAGCATTCAAATGCAAATTTTAAAGATGTGTTCAAAATTCTATTTATAAATCTAATAAGGGGAATTTAGGGGGAAAGTATGGCCTGCTGTCATATCAATAGAAACCTCCTCTTCTTTGATCATCCTAGAAGAAATGTTTGATTTATCAAGGGAAACTTGTCCTTCATATCTCCTCCCAACATGTTCATACAAGTGAGATGGAAAAGTGGGTTCATGCTGACAAAGAGGTCTCAATGGTGTTAGTCATACAGAAAAAAATATTAAAAATAATGTTTTCAATGATGTCAGGAGATCTAAAAAATATCAATATCAAAAAATGAGAATTATGATTTTCCAAAGGTGGGGGGGGGAGGAAATCACTCAAAAAAAGGCTGGTTCAGTTTTTAAGCCACCAATTAATTTTGAAGAAAGGAATATTATACTGTCCAAAATGTCATGTAGTTTTATGAGAAAGAGATATATGAATAAAAACCAAGTTGGCACCTGGGACTCAAAGAAAATGTTCCAGGGCCACTGTTAATATTAGTATCCATTGAGCCTGATGCAATATACCATTTACATCTCCATTTCAAACTGTATCTCTTTAGCTAGATCACAATAACCAACATTTCTAAAGATGGTCCTAAGACATTCAATGCAATTCAACATTTATTCAACACCTGCGTGAAAAGCAGTGCCAATCTGTCATCTACTGAAAGTTAAATTGCATTTGGTTTGTTTGAGGAAGACAGGAAAGCAAGATATATTTTCAAGGAAAAAAAACTCTATTTAAAAGGTTAAACTAAAGTTCTGACACAAGATGAACCAACTTTATCCAAGAAAATTCTTCAATGCAAAATGATGCGTTTAATCAAAGTTTCAAATAGCCAGAGTATTAACTCTAGTCTTTGTTTTAATATTCATAGTTCTATAGCCATGTAAGAAAGAATTTGATCTGAACATGAACATGGTAAAGATCAAGCATATGAACTATGTCTATTACCCAGTTACATGTACAGAGTAGATGTATAGACATGCTACATGTGTCAATATAAACAAATATATCAAATCTCTACATGATACATGTGTCAATATAAACAAATATATCATAAAACTCTATATTATTATGAGTGTGTTTGGTAGTGATATATAAAAATAAATATGGAATATACACACTTCATACATGCACAAACATACCTATGTTATTGTTTAGTCATTTCAGTCATGACCAACTATTTATAATTACTTTTCAAGGGTTTTCTTTATAGAGATACTAGAGTGGTTTACCACTTCCTTTTCTAACTCGTTTTACAGATGAGGAAACTGAGGCAAGCGGAATTCAATGATTTGTCTATGGTCATATGTGACCATAAATGCCTGAGTAAATGTCTGAGGCTGAATTTGAACTCAAGTCTTTCTAACTCCAAGCCTGGCACACCATCCACAGCATCACCTAGCTACTGTTTTTCATATATGTATGTACGTACATATAAACATATATACATGCAAAACACAAAGCAGATATGTGTACACATACATATATAAATATCAAAGGTTCTTATCCTAGGGCCCATTAACTTTTTAATATTTTTGTAGTCATTTCAATTCAATTGGTTTGCCTTGTAATATTTTTTTTGTAAGGCAAATGGGGTTAAGTGGCTTGCCTAAGGCCACACAGCTAGGTAATTATTTAGTGTCTGAGACCGGATTTGAACCCAGATACTCCTGACTTCAGGACCAGTGCTTTATCCACTACGCCACTTAGCCACCCCAACTAGGCCACCTAGCCACCCCTACTACGCCACCTAGCCACCCCTGCCTTGTAATATTTTTTATGAATTTAAAGACATCATTCTGAGAAGGCGTTCACAGACTTTACCCAACTGCCAAAGGGGTCCAGGAAACAAAAGGGGTTAAAAACTCCTGCTATATAAGTCCTCCATAGTATGATTATATCAAGTTATACAATATTACAGAGCACTCTAAATGAGAACAATAATCACCCAAAAAAGTCTGGCTTACCAATCTCTAAACATGAAAAGGAAATATAATTAGAATGCCTATAGATCAGTCCATGCTCTATACAGTAGGATGAAAAATTTCTTTATCTATCTGGTCCATCAGTAATAGATAGCTAAGATAGACATCGTAGTATTCCACATAACTCCAGGAAGATCAAAAGTTTTATAAGGATGAACCTTTTTTTTGAAGAAGAAACCTGGCATCATTAAAAAAAATTGTTTCCAAAGTTAATCTGACCTCTCTATGTTCAACTAACTTTGTGCTCAACTCATTGCCTCCTCACAGTAGCTAAGATATATATGTGTGTGTGTGTGTGTGTGTGTGTGTGTGTGTGTGTGTGTGTGTGTGTGTGTGTGTGTGTATGCTGATGTCTATTGTCTAACTGGACTAAAAGATGCATTTGATTTCAAAGAGCTGTGAGCTCATTGAGAGCAGGAACTGGCTTTTGCCTTTCTAAGTATTTACAGTGCTTAGCACTGCTAAATTGATGGGGTAAATGACCTATTTTAAAATCATAGAAGTCTCTTTGAATGATTAAAAGAAATATGGAACTAATCTTGTTTAAAACTCCTCTGATCCCAACAATAAAGGAAAAGTATAGGACAAGGAGACATATGCTTACCCAAGGTGTTTTCCATTGTTATAGAGGCAATCTATAGAGGTCCAGTGGAAGGATAATTCCCTATAAATAGAAAGAATCTCCACCCAATCCTATTTGTGGATGATGATTTGTCAATAGCATCTAGTACCAGAACACCTTAGAGCTTCCAGGATGAAATCTGTCATCTTTCAAAAGTGTTTGGCATAATTATCTACTCAGGGAAGAAAAAAAAGGACAAAGAATGTCCACTGTCTAAATATCATTAGATGCACAAGAGTATAGAACTCACCTACATGTTGACAGGTAAGAAATAATGGATTACCAACAAGGTGGGTGTTTCTGAATTATTGAGGTAGTCAAATCAATGACTTGTAAAAAAGAAAGATTAAAATCAATACCAAATTAGAATAAAGATAAGAACACATGATATACAATTAAAACAACTCCAACTTGATATATATGTATGCAAGCCTATTATTGATAGCAAAAAAAGATGAAAAAATGCTTTAAAAGGGCCATAAACATAATCTTTCACCATTTCTTATAAAAATTTAAAATCTTGATGCATTGCACATACACCTATAAAGCAGTCAAACCATTTAGTAAAGTAATTTGGAATTATGAAAAAAAGATGAAATTAGTTATATTTCTGACCAAGATAATCTTAACGTTATAATTGCATATATGTCAACAACATAAAGGCCCCATATATTACAAAATTTTTGGTAACAAAGAATTAGAAATAAAGTAGATATCCATCAATTAGAAACTGACTAATCAGATTTTGATACATGTATATAAAAGACCTATAGTAAGAAATGATAAATATAAGAATTCAGAGACATAAAGAAAATCAATGTGAATTAATACTGTGAAGCAAGCAAATAATATGTAGAAAAATTATATATAATGGCTACAACATCGATGGAAAGAAAAATAAAATAGAAGCATGTTATTTGCAAATATAATGACCAAAATTGACCCTGGAGAATAATTATGAAAATGAGCACTCCACCCCCTCACTGATCATAGCTATGGGAAACCATGGATGCAGAACAGTACAAATATGGGTTTCAGACATGGCCAATGTGCTGCTTGGCTTTCCTGATGTGTCTTTTTCTCCTACTTTAAGGAAATCTTTTTTGCGACAGATTGTTCAATGGAAAGGTTTAGGGAAAGGAATAGATTAATAAATGAATAATATTAATGGTAAAAACTATCAATAAATTAATCAATCACACCCCAAAAGATCAAAAGAATCTAGAAATCATCTCAGCCAACAGACACCTCTACTTCTTGCTAAACAGAAATATGGCAGCAAAAGACATAACCAGTCTCTAATAGAAACTCATTTGTAAAATCCTATAAGGAAAGATGGTAGTACATAGCAGCAGTATTGCAACCTAAAACAATGAGAAGTAGTAGAAAATTAAGACCTCTAGCAGTAGTAAAATGGTATGTTAGTGAGCAGGGTTTTAAATTTCAGGGCTTTGTAGAGCCAACAGCAATTAAGGGAAAGTCATTTGTTAAATCTTCTACATGAGGCTTTTCACCTTAGAAATCAGCAAACTCTTCAAATCAGGGCTTGGCTTTATTGTTTTGTTGATTGTCTTTACTAAAGTGATTTTTTTTAAATGTTAATAATTTACATTAAACTTGAAAGTATGACCTGATTTTCACAGACTCAGATATTATATACATTTACTAGTACAAACTATAAACCCTTTCACTAGAGTCCCTACCCTCTCCTGGGTGGATCTCCAACTATCCATTCCACACACCATGGGGTTAGAGGCAGCCCATCCTCTCAGTCTGGAAAATCCGCATAAAATTTTTTGACTCTCCCTTACTAATAGAAAGCTGAATTATTTTGATATTAAAAGATAATATATGTTGATATTATACAAGACTATACATATATTTTATGCACTACTGAGTTTCTAAACCTTTTCTGTGTTGTCTGCTGGCCTTAGCATGTCATCTACGCCTTCTGCAAAACTCTTAAAAAAATTTCCATTTAATTTCTTATGCTGACACACAATCTAAGAAAACTGCAATGGGGAAAATACTGATGTGGAAGGGATAACTATCCTTCTACAGCTACTTTTCTTGGCTTCTCCCCTCTGGGAAGGGTTTTCTTTCAAATCCAGGAGATGAGAAAGAAAGGTAAACAAAGCAGTTATCTCTTCTTCCAGGGCTAGTCAACCAACTTACATTTTATCAGCATCAATATTCACCTCTTTTTAAAAATCAGATATGCCCTCTCATGTTATTTAAGATGCATTTTTATAATGCATGATATGGTAACTTGATGGTATTAAATCAACTAGCCATAATGATAGTTAACATGAAAAGGATAAAATAAGTGGGAGACCAATACCTAGGCCAAAAACATTTACTGGTTCCCAGCTAAAAATATTTAGAAACAGCCCCCAAATGAAGATGGATCCAAAGGAAGAAAAGCAAGAAAACAGAGAGTAATGATACAAATATTAATGAGTTTTGTAGGACAGAAGCAATGGAGAGACCAGACAAGAGGCTCCTTGAAGGTAAGGGGTGTTGTCATTTCATTTTTCATTTCCCAAGGCCTAGAACAATGTATCTCTCTCACAAACACATACACACAAACAAAATTCTTAAGAAGCACTACAGAATTAGTAATAAGGGGAGTAGTTTGGCTGCACAGCCAGATAGAAGTTTAGTTACAGAGGGTATATTTCCATATGAGTAAGACTGTTTTTAATGTATCTCTATAGGAAGTTAGAATTACTGAAATACTAAGCCCGAGTTCCTAGCTGATAAAGAACAAAGCATCCTTTTCACAGTACACCTAAGGGTGTAATGTAATGTTGAACATCTTTCAAGCCTACATAAAAATAAAATAGGAATGTACCACTGGGAATATATAAAGTATATGTCCTTGGTGTCTTATCTTTATTAAATAGAGCAAGAGAGAATACCTCCCCAGTTTTGAGTCCAAAGTACGATAGTACCACCATACATTATTAACCAGTGTGCAACTGGGGGGCACCCTGCTGTGCCTACATCTCATTAACATTAATGATCAAGAGATAGTTGTAACAACAGACCATCCTCTATATAATCTTCCTTCTCTTAAAAAAAATTAACTCCATACTTCTAACCTTTCCCCGGGTTAGGAATTAGGCTGAATGAATACTAAATAAAAAAAAAAATCTCTCTGGAGAAAGCAAGGGCCCTTAAGGGAGTCAGGAGACTTCAAAAAATAATAAATTAAATGTAACCAGCATAACTACTGCAAAGGGGTAATAATTCTTAATAAATCACCTCTACCAAAGGAATTTGAAACTTCCTATTTCTTCACTACAATTCCTGTTCTCTTACTTATTATGCCATTTGGAGTAATAAGAGAATAAAATGACATATAAAATGTGTGGTGAGAAGGGAATTATTTCTTTGCTAATGCTAAGAATAATATTAAAATACCTTAAGCTAAACATAATATTCACAGTTCTTGAAAAAATTGAAAATATAAAATTTGATTGCCTTGAGGAAAAAAAAGTCAAAATAGAATGGAAATATCTCGATTTTTTTTCTTATGAATTACTGACACTTTTTTAGATATAAATTCAAGAGTAAATCTCTTCTCAGGATATGAGAGTTTCAGAGTCTAGAAGTCCTATATCAATGAAACCTGATGGAAATACTCAAAGCCAAGGTATCATCACTCTCAAGACACTAAAGTGTAAAAGCACCTGACCTCTAAAGAACAACAGATACCAAAATATTCCTAGTAACTCTAGGTATCATAGCAAAGAATTAGAAGCAAAGTAGATGCCTAGTGTCTAATGAATTGCTGAAGAAGTAGGGTACATTACTGTACCCCAAGAAAAAAACAAAATATTCTAGGTCACACTCCTTATATGAATTGTTCTAAAACAAAATAAGCAAAAGCAGAAAAACAAGATGCACAGTGATTACAGTAATACAATTAAGAATGAAAATAAAATAAAGTCACACATCTTTTTAATTACTATGATCAGGGGCAGCTAGGTGGCACAGTGGATTAGAGCACCAGCCCTGGAGTTAGGAGGACCTGAGTTCAAACCTGACTTCACACACTTAAGAATTACCTAGCTGTGTGACTTTGGACAAGTCACTTAACATTATCACCTTGAAAAATCAAAAAATAAAATTTTAAAAAATTTACTATGATCAACCTTGACTCTAGACTCTAGTAAAGAGATAAGGAAATGCACCATCCTCCTAGTGCTAGAGATGTGGGAGATCGGTGATTCTTTAGGTCATATACATTTGCAATCATAGTCACTGTTTTTAAATTGGTTTTAACTAGTTTTCTTTGTTATGTAGAAAGACACAATGGGCCTAATGTGTGGTATGTACAAGACACTTTAGTGTCTTGAGACTGATGATAGCTTGGCTTTGAGTATTTCCATCAGGTATCATGGACCTGGGCCTTCTAGACTCTGACTTTCATATTCTGAGAAGAGACTTAGCTGAGAATTTATATCTAAAAATTATTATGTATGTTTGTGCCCAAGTGAGTCTATATGTTTGGAGATAAAGGGAAGAGTTGAGCTGCATACCTGAAAATGACTGCTATTAAAAACAAAAATTTAAATTAAAATAAGCATCTGATTTCAAAATATCCTGGGAATTTCAGAGAAATCTCTGAAATGACTCTAGATTCTGACCTTTCCAAGAATCTCAGAATCCAAGCACTTACTTCCCCAACAGAAGTTCCTTACTCTGTCCTCAGATTCAAGAGAGGGGACATATGCAAGGGACTAAATGCTCTATTTAAAGCCAGAAGGCCAGAATCTAAATCCTGGCTTTGCTATTTGTATGACCCTGAGGCTACTCACTTTATCTCTATAATATTCAGTTTTCTCTATCTCTAGTTAAAACCCTTACCTAGAATGCCATTATCTTTGCATTTTCAATAGAAATCCTGACCTTTCCTTTCAGGATCAATTCTAGACACCTAAAGGAGGATGAGATACCAAAACATTTGGAAACAAATCATAAATGAGATTGAAAAGACAAGCACATTATTGGTTTTAAGGGGAGAAAAGATTTAACACTAGCTTCCACAAAGTAATCCTTGTTCAGTCATTTTCCCACCTTCTAATCATAGAGGAAATTTTCACTCAAGACCTGATATCTATAGTATTTAAGATATGGTGGGAAAAGGTCTATAATAGAAGTCAACTTAGCTGTGAACTGATCCAACCAATCTGGAAAAACAATACCCAAAGGGCAAATAAACTGTACCTACTCTCTGATGCAGCAAAAAAAAAAAAAAAATTGCTAGGTCTTCATCCCAAAGAGATTATTAAAAAACAGAAAAAGACCTACATATACAAAAATATTTATAGCAGCTATTTTTATAATGGCAAAGAATTGGAAAATGAGAGGATGTCCATCAATTGAGGAATGGCTGAACAAGTTATACTATGCAGATGTTACATAATATTATTTTTCTATTAGAAATCATAAGCAGGTGGACTTAAGTTTGCAAAGACTTGCATGAACTAATGTTGAATGAAGTAAGCAGAACCAGAAGAACATTACATATTATGATCAACAATGATAGACTTAGCTCCTCCCAGCAGTTTAATGACCAAGGACAACTCTAAAAGACTTGTGACAGAAAATGCCATCCACGCCCATCTTTGCATGTAAATGAAAAAATAAAAAACATTTCAAAAAAAATGAAAAGTCAACTCAGCAAGCAAAAAAGTGTTTATCATGCACTAGCCACACAAAATGGCTGGGAACACAAATAGAAGCACAAAGAAAAATGGTCCTTTTCTTCAGTGACAGTACATTCTAATAGTAGGAAATGATGTGTGAAAAGATGCTTGGGGATATAGAGGATTGAAGGAAGATGATTCCTATCCAGAGATATGGCAGAAAAAGTTCTGAGTCATAAATAGAACTCTGAGAGGAATGAGGAGATACTTAATACTTAATATTTTCTTTAAAAATGAAAGTTCTAGAAAGAATCAACCAATCAGAAGAAGGGGATATAGTGTCAGAGTTTATCACAGGTGAGAAGATCAGTGGTGCAGTGAGTAGGCTGCTGACTGACCCTGGCTATCAGAAGCACAGTGGACCATTCTGTGCCAATTGAGAATCCTGCTTAGATTCAATTCCTTAGCCGGCAGAACAAGTATCTAGCTGGGAGCTAAGGCTCAGGGAGCAACTCAGGAAACTACAAAGTAAAAAATGGGTTTTGAGTGAGTCTAGAACAATGGGAGCAAAGGAAGGAACAGAAGTGACCAGGAGTGCACAACACTGATATTTAGGGTCTCTTTTACCTCTCCCTTTTTTGGTAGTCTTATATTGTATTTAAAAACTGCTCCATTTTTCATCTCTATGCACTGTAGCAACTAACAGTGCCTTGCACAAAAGTACACTTAATATTTGCTGAATGAATATTTCTTGTAATCGAGTTGCATCTTCCCATCTACACAGAAAGCAATCACACTCCCTCTGTATGCCCCATATCCCTACTCCTGTGAGGAGGCGTACTGAGCTTCATAAACTTAAAGCTGAACAGGACTTGCTCACATAATAAAATATTGTCAGCAGAGAGTCACTGAAACACCTTTATAACTGCTCATAAGTTTATTAATTTTGGGCTGATGGTGTTTTTCCTCAAAGTTCAGTTGCTTTCAACTTTGAAAAAATTACTTTCCAAAAGGTTAATATTCTTAGATAAAAAGTTCTTTCAATGTTTTAAGATACCAAACAGTAGAACAATACTTAAAAGTCCCATGACTGTTTAAATGCCCCCAATTTCAAGCACATGTGTCCTTCACATCATAGGACATGGACCTCAGAACAATTACTGTTGAGAAGTGATTACAGACAAATAGAATGCAATTCAAATAACTGTGCTGCTCTGATATTAAATGGGATGAAAATAGCTAGGTACAGTCTGAGATAATAGGTAGTTAATAATATAATGAAGCTTTGTAGTAAGAGTCAATAGTAGTAAAACAGTAGAGAGCAAATAGAGAGAGCAAACAGCAATTTAAGCTGAACTTGCATCCATATTGGACAACACGATGACTCACAATTATAAAGCAAATACTGAAAAAAAAAAAGTGGTCCTTAAAAAAAAAAGGTCTAGTTTTCTCTAATTCATCCATTCTGGAAGTATAACAGCCACTCAGTGGTCCAATGTTGATTGGAAAAGGTGATTTAGCTACCCTGCTCTCTTTGTGACCTGGACCTGTTCGCTACTCTTTGAGCAGTCTGGTGCTCCCTCCACTCACCTGAAGTTGCCGAGTTTCACGCCAGACTTCATGTAGGCATCTAATCAGATTTAGCCTTACCTACAACAGCAAGCACAGAATTCCAGTGATCCCTCAATCTCAGCCTCAGTCTCCCCCAGGGATTACTGTCCCCATAGGAAAGTCATCCCTTTTCTTAAACTCAAATTCTACACATTCATTTTCACTTCAGGACTTCAAAAATGTGTGACATTGTCCATGCCTGGTCCTCCCATCCCTGATGCATATCACAGGCCTCCTATAACTCACTGAATAGCTGTCAAAATTTTACTATGGCTTAAAATGTCTTCCCCTTGAAGAACTCTTAGACAAGTCTCTACAAAGTTAGCTTGGCTAGTACTCAAAATTGTCTCCCAGGAAAATACTTCAAGTCTCTGAGTTCACTTACATGCCCCCATAATACCAGAGAAGAGGATTTAAGTGACTGAAACTGAATCATTTTCAAATCTTATCATTCTCACCATAACACTTATGTCTCTTCTTCACTCTCACCTCCATGACCTTCATTCAAGCATGCACCAACTCTGGACTATTGTTAAAGACTAAATGGGTCTCCATCTAGATCTAGATCTCTTATGACCATCTACTCTTAGCTGGCAATGACATTTTTCTAAAATTTAGGTCTATCATATGCTAGTCTTATTCAATTCAATTCAAAGGAGTGCCAGTGACTCCTTATTACCTCCAAGATTAATTATAAATGCCTTTAGCATGTAAAGTTCTTTATATTCTCAAATCTACCAACATTTTACACTCTATACTTACTCTACAATCTGGCAATGGTGACCTATTTACAATTCCTTAAACACAACATCTCTTATCTCAGCAATTGAACCTGTACCAGCTGACTACATAATGATCTGCCCTGTCTCTCACCTCGGTCTCTTAATTCCCACCATTGCTTCCAGACCTCCACTTGAATCCTACCTTCTGCTAGTACCTTCTTTCAGATTACCTTCCATTATTCTATAGATGGGCAGTTAGGGGTACAATGGACAGAGTGACAGACCTGGAATCAGGAAGACTCATCTTCCTGAGTTCAAATCTCATCTCAGACACTTACTAGCTGGGCAAATCACTGAACCCTGTTTGCCTCAGTTTCCTTATCTGTCAAAAATAAGCTGGGGAAGGGAATGGCAAACCATTTAAGCTATCTTTGCCAAGAAAATTTCTACAGGGTCATGAAGAATGAGTCATAAGTGAAACAACTAAACAACACCTCTTTACATATCTTAGATACACCTGGTTAGTTATGTTATTTCCTCATTAAAATACCAAGTTTTGTTGGGGTTTCTTTGTTTGTTTGTTTTTAAGGGTTTTTTTTGCAAGGCAATGGGGTTAAGTGGCTTGCCCAAGGCCACACAGTTAGGTAATTAGTGTTTGAGACCAGATTTGAACCCAGGTACTCCTGACTCCAGGGCCAGTGCTTTATCCACTGCACCACCTAGCCACCCCAAAATATCAAGTTTTTAAGAGAAAGGGTTTTTTTTCCCATTTTATTTTGCAGCATATAGTAAGAATTTTTTAAAATGCTTGCTAACTACATTTATTTTTACTTATTTAATTTACTTTTCCATTTTCTTTTATAACACTTAATATTTATATAGTGACAACAGTATTTAAAGTTGCAAAACATATCATTTATATGTCTGAGTCTCAGTTTCATTATTTACAAAATGTGAACACTAATACCAACAATGCCTGTCTCCCAAGGTTGTGGGAAGGATTAAGTGGCTCGCTCGCGCTCTCTCTCTCTCTCTCTCTCTCTCTCTCTCTCTCTCTCTCTCTGTATAGATATATATATATATATATATATATATATATAAATATATATATTATATACATATATATTATATATGTCCATATTTCTATATCTTATCAATATTAAAGACTGTAACCCTTAAAACCTTGTATGTGAGCTATTTTTTAAAATATTATCATATACACTCAACTAGATAATATAGGAAATGGAAGTGAAATTATCCTATTTTACAAAACAGAAAAGTGAGATTTGTTACAAAAAAATACAGATGGTTTCTAATGTATAATCAAAGGATATGAAAAGATGACAAGTGTTAAAAGTTCACAAAGACTATGTAGTATCATATAGAAAAAGTTTTAGTGAGATGAAGTAGGAAAATTTATATAAGATCACTGCAGGGATTTTAGAAAAACCTGGAAAGACTTATATGAACTGATGCTGAATAAAGGGAGTAAACCCAGGAGCATGTTATACAGAATAACAACAATATTTTGCAATGATCAATCATGAGAGAAATGGCTCTTCCCACTGATACAGAGATCAAAGACAATTCTAAAAAATTTGTGACAGAAAATACCAGAGAATGAAATCTGAATGCAGATCAAAGAATACTATTTTCATTTTTTTTCTTTCTTGCTGTTTTTCCCTTTTGTAATTCTTTCACAACATGACTAATATAATTGTGCATGTATAATCTACTTGAGATTACTTACCATCTGAGGAGGGGAGGGAAAGAGGAAGACATTTTTACAAAAAATGAATGTTGAAAATTATGTCTAACTGTAATTGGTAAAAAAATAAAAAATAATAAAAATATGACTAAAAATCAGATCCCATGCTATTCAGTTGGGGGGGACTGGGGGGGGAAGGGGGTCAGCATGGTACAATGGAATGAGTACTGAATTTGGAATCAGAGGAGCATGATTCAAATTGCAACTCTGTCCTCTAATGTATGTGTGACCTTGCTCAAGTTCCTTGACCTCTCTAAGGTAAAATAAAAGAGGTAGACTAAGTGAACTCTAAGGGTCTTTATAACACTAAATCTATGAACTTTTGATCTTCCAGACAGTCATTTTGACTTGGAAAGAACCATGGCCAGATTGACTCATCCAAGGTCACAGAGCAGGAATAGAGCAGAATTGGGACAAGACTTTATGTCTTCTGACCCCTGGCTGTCCTTGATTCTTTCCATTATATCACCCTGAGTCATGATTAATGCACTAGGAAGAATTTTAACTACTCCCAAAAGCTTTCCACTTCATGTAAATATAATAAAGTTTTTCATTGAAGCAACAGGAAATTCTGGGTCAGGCCATATAAATATGCAGACAAGTTTACCAACAATAAGACTTGGGTCTAGAACACAACTGAATTAGCTCAAAGTGCCTACAAATTATCACAACTCCCTTGTGATAAAGTAGGGTATATTATGGAATGACATACAATGGCACGACATAGAATATTATAATGCTAATCATTGTAAATTTCGGTGATTATTCAGAAAATAGGAATCTATTTAAATCAGCCAGGTGAGGCAAGTTATTCATCAACCTCAAGAGCAGCCCAATAGCACAGTGTAGAAGTGTCTTGCATAAATTAAAAACTGGGAAGCTTAGAATTAAAAATGACCTTGGTGAGTTGTAATTGGAAAAGATATCTACAAGTTTAAGAAATACTATGGAGTTGGGATGGGAAGTTTAATGATGTTGGGGCAGCTAGGTGGCACAGTGAATAGAGATTGGCCCTGGAGTCAGGAGGACCTGAGTTCAAATTCGACCTCAGACACTTAGTAATTACCTAGTTGCATGACCTTGGGCAAGTCACCTAACCCCAATGCCTTACAAAGCAACAACAACAAAGTTTAATAATGTCAGTCCAGCAATGGTATACTTAGTAAGCAACACAAAATATCCAAAAACAAAAATATCAATCAAGGAGGGTGAGAAAAGTTCAACTGAAGAGGAGGTAGACAGTAAATTAAGAGTTTTGTGGTTGCTCAATTGTTTTCAGTCACATCTGATTCTTCATGACCCCAATTATATGTAAATTATATTTTTTTAATTATGTAAAGAATTTTCAGGCATTCATTTTTTTTTGTTTTTTGTTTTGACAAGGCAATGGGGTTAAGTGGCTTGCCCAAGGCCACACAGGTAATTATTAAGTGTCTGAGGCAGGATTTGAACCCAGGTACTCCTGACTCCAGGGCCAGTGCTCTATCCACTGTACCACCTTAGCTGCCCCAGCATTCATTTCTAATAAGATTTTGAGTTGCAAATTTTTCTCCCTCCCTATCTACATTATCTCATTTGATCCTTACAATAACCCATCAAAAATGATAGTGCACTCTTATCTTCATTTTAGAGACAAGGAAACCCACAATTAGCCTCTAAGAGATTCAAATTAGAGTATCTGAAATCTCAGTCCAAGACTTCAGTCATTACACACTCTTCCTCTGAGTAAAGGTTACTAAATGTGTATTGCTGAAAGAATCTACAATTTGTCATCTTGACAAACTCCCTGACCTTTGCATACATCTGACTTAGTACGTAAGTCCAAGCAAGTTCATTTACAGGGTTATCAAATTCAAATACAAATGGGAGCCACTAAAACTTACATGAGTACATGAGAATCCCTACCCTGTATGTATACATTATATATATATATATATATATATATATATATATATATATATGTATGTATATGTATACCGTATTTTGACTGAGAAAACCACATATCAACATTGTATCCTATTCTATTTTTATTTTTGATTAATATTTACCAATTATATTTTAATCTGGCCTTGGCAGCACTTAGGAGAATTGCAAGCATGCTGCTTATTAAGGGTTACATTTTGACACCTCTGCTTTAAGACACACATGTTATGTGACTTACATAAGGTTATATAATTAGTCAGAAGTAAAATTAGAACTCAGGTCCAAAGTGAATGCTCCCCTCACTCTGCATTCAAAAAATGTTCGCATGAAATTAAATGATACCTTCAGGAGTCATTCATCTCATGATATAGGCCTCAAGAAAGCTTTGCCAAAGCCATATAAGAATCTTAAAGTGGTCTGAGAGATTTAGAATCTCTAATAGTTGATAGAGTGTCTCATAAACCCATCATCTACAAAATCTTTTCATGGGGTTCCACCTCATCCAGCCCTTACTGCAGTTACATTACTGCAATTACATTAAACATAACACATCCTGCACAATTCAAAACACATTTATTAAAATGTCTATTGTATTTCAGAGATGCTAAATGTTAGGGATGTTAAAAAGGTGAAAGATGGTGCCTGTCCTCAAGAAGCTTACAATCTAATGAGAGAGACAACTCTTAAGACAATATATATATATATATATATATATATATATATATATATATATATATATATATATATATATATCAAGCTCTATACAGGATAAATAGGAAAACAATTAACAGAAAGGAAGACAGTGGAATTAAGAATAGTTAGGGAAGGCTTCTAGAAGATGGTGGGATTTTAGTTTCCACTTAAAGGAAAACAGGGAGGTCAGTATTCAGAGAGAAGGAGGGATATAAATATGCAGACAAATTTACCAACGATAGGATTTTGGCCTAGAACACAAGGGGCATTCAGAGAAAATACCCAAAGTCAAGTGATGAAGTATCTTGTTCATAGAACAGCCAAGAAGCTAGTCTCAAATGGATTGAAGACAATGTTTTGGAGAGTAAGATGTAAGAAGACTGGTAAGGTAGGAGGGGGCTAGGTTATTAAAGATTTTGAATACCAAATGGAGCATTCTGTATTTCATTATGGAGATAATAGGGAGCGACAAGGAGCAGATCTAAGCCTTAGTAAAATCACTTTGGTGGCTGAATGGAGGATGGATTGTAGTGGGGAGAGACTTGAGGTAGGCAGACCCACCAGTGGATATTGAAATAACCACAGGAAGATGTGATGAGGGTGATGAGTAGTGGCAGTGTTGAAGGACAGAAGGGGTGTATTTAAGAGATGCAGTAAATGTAAATTGACAGGCCTTAAGCAACATATTAGCTATGAAGGACGATGACAGATAATGAAGGATCCAAATAGTAAACTTCTAGGTTGTGGACTAAGGGACTCTGAGGATGTTATTTTTTAATAGTAATGGGAAAGATAGGAAGTAGGAAAGGTTTAAGGGGAAAGATAATGAGCTCTATTTTGGACATATTGACACAAAGTTGTTTAACAGGATAACTAGTTCAAAATGTGTAAAAGGCAGTTAAAGATGTAAGAATGGAGGGCATCAGAGAGATTGGGGGCATGAGAGGTAGACTGAGAATCATCAGAATAGAGATGGTAAGTAAATTCACAGGAGCTGATATGATCACCAAGTAAAAAAGTATAGAAGGAAAAGAGAGGATCACAGAAAGAACCATGAGGGACAACTACTGTTTAAAGGTCTTCATCTAGATAGGGATCCAGCAAAGGAAATAGAGAATGAGCAGCCATATCAGTAGGAGGAGAACCAACAGGGAAAAATGTCCCAAAAACTATAGAGAAGATGGTATCAAGGAGGGAGGGATCAACAATGTCAAAGGCTGCAGACTTCAAGGAGGATGAGTACTGAGACCATTGGATTTGACTCTGGAGAGAGTGGTTTTGGTGGAATGATAATGTCAGAAGTCAAGTTATAAGGGGTGGAAAGAGAGAAAGTGGAGGCAACTATTGTAGAGAATCTTTTTGAAGAGTTTACTTGCAAAGGGAAGAAGAGATGTGGGATGTGGAAGGATCACGTAAGGGTCTTTCCCCCAAGAATGAGGGAGACTTGAACATGTCTATATGAGTCAGAAGACAGGAAGAGATTGAAAATACGTAGGAGTGGGAATGGAAGAGGTGGCACTTTGTTGGAGGGTACAGGATGAAATGGAATCACATGAACAAGTAGAGAGAGAGAGAGGTTAGACTTGGTAATAAATAAAGCCACATCATCATGTGAAATAGAGCTGAAGGAGGAGAGAGAGTGGAAGAAGGAACCAGAGTGATGGACGATGAGGAAGAAAAGAGGGAGAACATGGAAAATGGCCTCCATTTTTTTCTGTAAAATATGAGACAAGGTTCTCACTTGAGGAAGTGGAGGGAAGGGGAGCCATAAGAAGTATGAGATAGTATGGAAGAACCATTGTGGGGATAGAGATAATGAGTTGATAAGGGAAGAACAGCAACGCAGACTGATTCGAAACAGTTATATGACTTTCCTCACCTTCATTTATTAGTATGTTGTATGTAGGATCAAAGGAGAAAGTGGTAAGAATGATCCAAGACAGAGATGATATAATTAGGGGCTAAGGATTGAAGAGGAGGCCACCAGAGAGTTGAACTGGTTTACGAAGGGGTAAAAATAAAAAAGCGAGAGTAACTAAAACAGGGAAGGTAGCTTGGGAGAGAATTGAGGGATTTAGAGACTGAAGGTCACAGTGTGGAGAAAAGAAAAGGCAGAGGAAGACATAAAAAGTTAATAATTCTATGGATAAAAGGATTTCAGAATTCTTGAACATACAGGTGGGTGGGCAATAACAAGTAGATGGTATGAGTGTGTGGGATGGAAGTGAGTAGGTTGAGGAACTGAGTACTTAGGGAATTTGAAGGAGTCTCAATATATATGTTGTAGTGTCCTAGTATGAGGGTAGGAATGCAAGTTGTTAATTTATAGACAAAAATGCCTTTAGGGGCATAAGGTAAAGAATTAAAAGTTCATCTTATAAATTCTGATATTCTCATTGTATTTCTGCAGTTTATCACACACCAAGATGCTAAAGTGATTTATTAATGAGAATACACTGATCTGAATTCTTAAGTAACTAAAAATAACTAAAAGTCTATATATATTCTAATTCCCCCCACATTTTACAAGTAAGGAAACTGAGGTCCAGAAAATTTCAGTGACTTTTTCAGAGTCACAGAGGTAGTTCTCTGTGCCATAATGGTCTATTTGAATAGCAAAGGACAAGAACCAATCAATTGCCTAATCTTAATGACTGAATGGGTATTGTTTCAATCAAACTGTGACTTGGGAAAGACCTAACTTTTAAAAAGACAAGATTTCCCACTATACCCAGGGCCATGCCTAGTCTCCTGATCCAGATGACTCCAGAGGAGGAAGTGAAGCTGGTCACTTAGCACAGCTCCTCTTCACTTAAATCCGATTCACTTCAATGGCTTGGCATCACTTCCTTGAGGTCATGGTCTTTGAGAACAAAAGACAGACAACAATAACAACTGTTATCTTAAACTACAGTTCCTCTCAAGGAAGCTCACTAATACATTTTGTTAAAGCTAACTTGAACCCTTATAATAAATATCTGTGGAATCACTGTATAGATTTAATTCCCCCCCCCAGGAATTTTAGTTCACACTAAACTTGTATAAATTTCCCATTAGGCTTCAAGTCCTATCCAAGAAGAGAATTAATCAGTGCCAAATTTCACATAGGCCTATGGCCAGGTTACCTGGGTTACGTAAAGGATGATCTAACTGCTACCAATTTCCAAAAGTTTTGTGAATACTATATAGATTCAATTTTTAAAAAGTCATTGGCTACTTAAAATCATTATTTTTCAACATTTTAAGCAACATTTTGCCTGTCTCTTTGGTATATTCTTAGAACTTCAAGCAATAGACAGATTTAAAGCTGCTGCATTCCAGGAGACATTTATTTATACCCATGATTTTTGCAATTTTACAGGAACCCCATGTTTTAGCAGTTGGCATAAATAGGAGCAATCTGCCATTAAACACCAATCCAGGGCATTTCCAACATGTTAGCCTGGTACTTTACACATTATAGGTGTTCAGTAAATAATGTGCTAAATAGAATGGAGGAAGGGGGGAAGACTGTATCTGTATGTACTATATATAGCTACTCATCAATCTGTAAGCTTTCTGAACAAGGTCCATGCCTTTCCAAATTTATCTCTGTACTTTACATGCGATAGATGCTTCAATAAACTAAGTATAGGAGTAATGTACATTTTAGTCACAGATTTGGCATGAAGTCACATGAAGACCCAGGACAAGTCATTTCTTCTCTTCCTGGAGCTACTTGTTACTGCTATTTGTCCTTCATTCTTTTTTGTAGGTTTTTGCAAGGCAATGGGGTTAAGTGACTTGCCCAAGGCCACACAGCTAGGTAATTATTAAGTGTCTGAGGCTGGATTTGAACTCAGGTCCTCCTGACTCCAGGGCCGGTGCTCTATCCACTGTGCCACCTAACCACCCCATTTGTCCTTCATTCTCGAAGAAGACCATTACATCAGGGAGGTGATACCATGACATGCAGGAGAATTGAATCTGAATGACAGGATGCTATGCTAAGTCACCAATCTCAAGTTCTTCAGTAGTCATTTGGATTTTTATAAGATCATTTGGGTTGTATTTGGTCAAACTTTTAATTAATTCACCTCTCAAAAGCTACTAGGTTGATTGAATTTTGAGCCCCCCTGAAGTTACCTTGACAATACCAGACCAATTATGGCCTGTGGGCCAAATGTTCCTCACTCCTGCGCTATAAAATAGTCTTGGCCAAAACCATGAAGCCTTCAGGCTCCATTCTACAAACTTCCCCAGCTCAGTCAGGCTCTGCCCTTTTATAGTTTGGTTTTGCTGAAGGGTGCTTACAAATCTTTATAGGAAAATGGGGTCTATGTGTTCAGGGAACATTAGTCACTAAAGACAGTACCACTTCCCAAGTCCTATGTGTAGAACAGCTGCTATTTCTGACTACCTTTATTACAGATTAGCCAACAACCAACTTATTTATTGGCAATAATATATAATTGGTATACAAGAAAGGATAGTTAATGATTGAAAATATCACATTCAATAGAATATTTGCTTACAAAGAATAGTCTAGAAATCTAAACCTCTCATTTCTGATGCATCTTTCCCCCTCATTGAGCAGTTAGCCCATACACATAGAAAACATTTCAAGTATTAGAGGACTGAATCAAGAGGCAGCTTTAGTATTATTGCTGAAAGTGTTTATTAACTGCTTACTAAGTCACCAGTCTCACTTTTTACCTTCAGAGCCATCTGGATCCAGTGGACAGATATAAATCAGGGTGATTGCAGATAGCCCTGGATGTGAAGCAATCAGAGTTAACCTGCCCAAGAATAAAAAATTGATAAATGTCTAAAGCCAAATTTGAATTCAGTCCTCCTGACTACAAGCTAAATCTTGAGAAAGTAAAGATAAAAAGGAAATAATCCCTATTTTTAAAGAGATTATATTCAACTAGGTAGAGAACATCAAGGTAATCTAATTTTAAGTCATTATATTAGAAAAGCTATGAGGCAGAGAGAGAGAGAGAGAGAGAGAGAGAGAGAGAGAGAGAGAGAGAGAGAGAGATAGCACAAGGGAGCTCTTAATAATTAAGGTCAGAGGGGAGCAGCTAGGTGGCGCAGTGGATAGAGCACCGGCCCTGGAGTCAGGAGGACCTGAATCCAAATCCAGTCTCAGACACTTCATAATTATCTAGTTGTATGACCTTTGGCAAGTCACTTAACCCCATTACTTTGCAAAAAAAAAAAGGGGGACAATAATAACAATAATAAAGGCTAGAGGTTTAGGCAACATGAATCATGTGGGCCCATCCATCAACTTTGGGAGACAGAAGAACAAATAAGCTGACACTGGGCTACCAGAAACCTAGTAGAGTACCCGCTGCCAAAGAATTCTGAGGTTATACACAAAAGAAATAAAAGGAAAGATTTTTATCTGTGTCATCAATACACTGACAAGCACACATTTATGCAATATCTTAGTAAAGACAAAAACCAAGGGTAAAAGGGTGATAGAAGAGAAGGGTCACACTTTTGTGAGTTCTTCCCCCAGCACCTGAACCTGTGTTACATAATGTTAACTTCAATGAACATCATGTGGAGTAAGAACAATGACAAATATTCTTTATCATCATTCAATGGTTCCATGGGGAGGGAAGAAGGAAAATGATGACAGAAGAGGAGAAAGAATAAAGAGAAACAACTAGAGATTTCCTGAAAGAGTTGCAAGCAAAATAGTCACGAGTTACAAGAATGTGCCATGTTAGGAGAAATTTCTCCAAGGTATGGTTCCTTGATGTAGGGTAACAAGTAGGTAGACAAGAGTACATGGAAGAGACAGCCCCGCTGCTATGATTAAATAAGATAATAGAGGCAAAATGCTTTTCAAAGCTTCAATATATAGTATAAAACTGTAGGACTCTCACTATCATCACCAACGCCCATTACTAACTTTTCAGTACCAGGTCCCCTGTAATTCCAAAAGTAAACCTTTGTATAATAATAAATTTCATGATGTGATACTTTCCTAGATAGGAAAATATGGAAGTAGAAGAGGGAGAGAAGAATTTCCTTTAAATATTTGAAATACTATAGATACAGGCAGACGTCTCAAAAATATTAATTAATACTAAAAATACAATAATGGGAGGTCGAAAAATATTACTGAAGACAGTTTTATGAGAAAATTACTAGGCAAAATGGAACCAGATATTCTCTGTTAAGCATGACCTGCCCCAATACAGAAACTGTATGGAGTCAGTGGGGCAGGTGGGATTGGTCATTGGTGGGATAGAATAAGAAAAACCACCCTAGTTAAAATTCAGCTGAAAGAGTTAAGCTAAGGCCTATTTAAGGGTAAATGGATAATAATGTTATTGATATGAAATTTGGGCAACTTTAGAATTATAAAAGCATAACCTGTAAAGAACATCCAGTTTGAAGGCAGGAGACTAGAGTTCCTATCTGGGGGGGCAAAACACCCTTTAGGATTCTTTTTCTCTTATTTTCCCTTTCATCTTCCCACTGGCCATAAAATAAAACATATAAAACAAAGGGACAGGTCTGTTATCTAATGGAGAAACCAAGTAAAATTCATATTATTTGTTTGCCCCTATGCCCAAGTTCATGAGAAAAAGATGGGGGGAGAGAGAGTTCTTGTTGCAATTGTCTTAACTTGGAGGCTAAATCTCTTATCTTTAGTTCACTGTGTAGACTTTGATCTGTTGTACTTAGAACTGTGACTCCTCTTGGATGGGGAAGGAGAAACTCCTTCCACTGATACAGTTTTGTAATTATGTAACTTATCTATATCTTGAAGTATTAGAGAATTGAGGTAAATTGTCCACCATCATATGAATAGCTTATGTCAGAGCCAGAAATTAAACCCAGGTCTTCCTGACTCTCTCCTCCGAGCCTTACTGCCTCCCAGGTTGAAAATTCCATTACCAGTAGATACAACCAGAATCTATGACAAAATAGGAAGGTCCTAGGGAAGTGCCAGGGGCACATCAAGGTTAAATGACTTGTCCAGGGTCACAAAGCTACCATGAGTCAGAGACAAGATTTGTACCCAAGATTACACAATACCACCTCCAAATAAGATATCTGCAAACAAATTTTTTTGTCCTTTTTCTCTAAAGGGGAAGAAAGGAAGGAACAAGTATTTATTAAGAGCCTGATCTGAATAAGACACTGGGCTAAGCACTTTACAAATATTATTTCATTTGATCCTACTTACTTTGGAAAATAGGTGCTATCATTAACTCCATTTCACAGTTAAGAAACTGAGGCAGAAGTCAGGTGACTCGGCCAGGTTGGTTAGTGTCAGAGAGATCAGATTTGAACTTGGGTCCTCCTGACTCCAGACCAAATACACTTACCCATTGTGCCACCTCATTGCCTCTATCTTCAAAGGACATGGACCCTGGCTCCCTCTGGTTTCTCATTGGTGCCCAGCTCCTTCCTCTCTTCCTTTCCCTCCTTCCCCACCTGAATCCACAAATATGAATCAGACTCCATCCACTGAGAAGAGGGCAAGGACACCCCAAGTCTTAACTGCTTCTGACCAGCAAATACATTCATTTTATGTGACTGACTAGACTGCAAACCAGCTGGCAAGTAGCCTCTTAGGGAAACATTCAGGCCCAGCTGGTCATTAAAGACATATCTATATTAATAATACTCAAACTACTTTTGGAACAATTCATGCGCTCAGTTCCCAAATACAGTTAATGGAACCTGCTGCAGCTTCCAATGAAATTTCTGCTTAATTGGTAACTGTGTGTGAATTATTAACTAGTGCTCTTTGAGAATAGAGCATAAAAGAAAAAAAAAACCCTCTAGTGTGGCTCAAAGATAAGAAACTACTATTTTTCTCCCCTACAGTTTCATAGTTTGTAGAATGGTGGTTCCCCCTTTGCTTCCCCTCCATCCCCCTTTTTGCTTTTCGATTATTACTATTGACCTTCTATTCATGCTGGCTGGAGCATTGTACAATAAAAGTAGCAGTCAGATTTCTACTCTATTTTGATGGAAAAATGTTGAAACAGATACTTCAGAGTTAGCCCCGCTATGGCATTCACAAGAAGTTTGGAGCCGAGCTTGGTGACCTTCCTTCTTCATCAAGCCTCCCCGCTGTGTCTTTTAAAACAAGTTGGCACATTAGTATTAGAGGCAGCAAAACTCCCTCTCTGAGATTCTCCCAAGAGATCAGAGAGAGGAAAATAAGACATGCTTTAATTGCCGGCAATAAGACACGTGTGTTTTAATTTGATGATGAGATTCCTGACGCAGACTCAGCTCGCTTCATTCTCTGTTCCCAATGAACCTGCTTTCTCATGGTTGGGGGTCAGGATAACCTGAATTCAATGCTTTGTGTTAGACACCTGACTGCTCACTTCGTAATGAGCTGCCCCAGGAAAGAGGGGACCTGCTGCTAGGGGTTTGTGCACTCTGATGCAGGGGTTCTTAACCTGGGGACTGTGGATAGATTTCAAGGGATCTATTAATGTGGATGAGAAAAAAAATAACATTTATTTCATTGTACTTCATTTCCTTTCTAATGCGATATATTTATTTTATATATTTAAAAACAATATTCTGGGGAATCTGTAGGCTTCAGACTGCCAAAGGGAATCTGTGATATCCAAAGGTTACCACTCACTCTAGAATAAAATGCCAACCTCTTGAGAATTGTCTCTGTGTTTGAGCTCTAAGGAGAAGGGCTCATTCAAAAGGAAGCCAGATCCTCCCTGGGAAGCATAACCTGTCCCAATGTGTAAACTGCATGGGTCAACAGGGCAGGAGAAGCCAAGGCTTCTGGGGAATTATCACTCTATCTCTCTCAGTCTTAGGATCCTCATCTTTAAAATTGAGGGGGGGTTGGGAGGGAGAGCTGATAAAACTAGCAGCTATCACCCAGCATGATTATGGAGATCAGATGAGATATTTATAAAATACTTAATATAACTCAGGACCAGGGCAGCTAGGTGGCTTAATGGATAAAGCACCGGCCTTGGAGTCAGGAGTACCTGGGTTCAAATCCAGTCTCAGACACTTAATAATTACCTAGCTATGTGGCCTTGGGGAAGCCACTTAACCCCATTTGCCTTGCAAAAACCTAAATATATATCTCAGGACCAAAAGAAAATATTTAATAAAAGCTTATTTCTTTTCTTCCTTCCAGGGGAAGGAACTATTCTACTTTATTTTTAAAGCCCTACACAATATGACCCCAACTTGTATTTTCAGCTTCATTCACCAATAGTCTTTCTACCTCACATTATTCAATATAGTCAGATTGGTCCTTTTTTTCTGTTCCTTAACCCAGAATCCATTTCTCTTCTCTTCAACCTTTCATTAACCCTCTCCTTATATTCACCTTAGGGTCCCTTTGTTTCATTAAGATGTAGCCCAAGCACCATCTTCTACATGAAATCTTTCTTGATTCCCTCCCAAACTCTCCTTAACTATTTTATGGATGTATTTAGTTATGTGTCTTCTCCATTAGAATGTAAGTTACTTGAAGGCAGGACTTATGTTTTTTCTTTGTTCTTTTATTCCCAGGGCCTAGTTTCCTTGATTGTTGTTTGTCCTTTGTTTTTAAAGAAGACCAATGTCTTCTAGGGTGATGTCTTAACTTGCCCATCCCAGCTTCCTTCAAGTCCCAACTAAAAATCAAACTTTCTGCAGGAAATCCTCCTTTCTCATCCCCCACCCTTCTTGCTTTCTCTTTTAATTATTTCCTATGGATCCAGTAGATAGCTTGCTTTGTATGTATTAGGTTTGCATGTTCTTTCCCCATTAGATTACAAACTCCTTAGGGTAGTGACTGGCTTTTGCCTCTCTTTGTAGCAAAATTAAGTACAATATACCCCACAACTTAATAAATGTTGATTGATTGAATAATTGATATAGTACATACTTAATAAATGCTTATTGATCGATCAATAATTGATTATTCACATTACTGGTGGGAAGTGGTAGACATGTTAAGTTTCTGCCCTCAGAAAATTGTGGAATATCTAACAAGGCAGAAGGACATGAGCCCCTCTATAAATAAAGTAGGAAGTTTGTCACCAGTAGGGTTATTTTTCTGGGTCACCAATAACTAAAAGAGATTGACAAGGTACCATGGGCTATATTTTATAAGCTTATAAAACACAATTTATTACCATTTGTCAGAAAGTTTGCAGTTGGAATCAGGGTGGTTTTGAATCTACTACCATAGACAATGGTTGAAAATATAACTTTCACCCCTTTAAATTAGAGGCTTAATTTGGGAGCCAAGCTGGTCAGAGACAAAATGTCACTTCTTACATTAAACCTTTCTTGATTTTTCACACTCTGTCCCCAAATAACCCTGTATATTTTTGCATATAAATGTACTACATGTATATAAACACATACATGTGTGCATATGGCACGTGTGTATAAAGTGTATCCATGCATATGTGTTCCTGTCTCCTTTGACTAGAAGGCAAGTGCCAGTCATCTGCTAGGATCAATGCTAAATGTTGGAGATAAAAAGAAAGGCTTCAAAAGACAGTCCTGCTCTCCATGCTCTCATAGTATAAACTCCACTGTGGGATTTTGATCAATAATCACTGTGCCTAGGTTCCACAAATGTTTGCTGATTGACAGATTAGCTGAAAATTACTGAAAAAAGAAGAACTGAGAGCAGTTAAGGTCCAGGATCCTATATCTTCTATCTGGTTCCTGATGCTAGAGCCAAATATAGGAAGGCAAATATTGATCAAGCAGATATGAAGGTAATCTATAAACAACAATTCCTTCAGCTCTTTTCAAAGTTTTATGCTATTCTCTGTGGAAAGCTAAGAATATAGAAATCTAAGTTCTATGTAAGTATTCTATAATACTTCTGGGAGGTTTATTATACCTACCACATTCAAGGCTAAAGTAATGGGAAAAAACATTAACCTTGGCACTGACAATTTATCAAGAAATAACAAAGTTGGAATCAAGCTCAGAGATCAATGTAATACAATTCCCTTGATTTTTGAGGAAAACTGAGGTCCATAGAAGATTAGTAACTTGCTCAAGATCATGTTTAATAAGTAATGAAACCAGGACTTAAATTCTGGTTTCCTGAAAGCTTTTTCCAATGTTTTTCCCTTCATCTTGCCAACTTCTCAGCTAAGCAGCAAAATTATATTGAGAAAATAAATTTTGTTTGAATACTGTGATAGTCAAGTGGTTATTGTTACCATTAGCTGATTACAAACATAATTTTTGACTTCCCATACATATTACTATCAATATTTCCTACAGTTTAGTCTACAGGTTTAGACATCAGATTTTTCTAAGACTACTGTGATCCAAACCCTATTTGTTGTTATTCAGTCATTTAAATCATCTCAGGTTCTTCATGACCCTGAGTTTTTTTTGGAAAAGATAATGGAATGGTTTGTCATTTCTTTCTCCAGCTCATTTTACAGATGAAGAAACTGAGACAAGTAGGATGAAGTGATTTTTAAAGTTTCTGAGATTGAATTTGAATTCAGGAAGATGCAAATCCAACACTCTACCCCACTGTACCATCTAGCTACCCAGAGCATATAGTAGGTGCTTAATAAATGTTGATTAATTGAATAATGCTTTCTCTGAGAAGATTTTATGATGTCAATGGAACATACTGCATTCTTATTTTTTCTTAACAGAGTCAAGCATCGACAGCTCACAGATTGCATACATGGATAAAAAATAAAATAAAATCTCTGACTTCAGTAAAAATAAAAACACAAGCAGGCTTCTCCAGAAGCAGAGCAGTAGTTCTATGTTCTCTATGTTTGTTCAGTAAATAAAGCCTCTGAATTAGTAAGGGATTTAAAGTAGCTGGAGGGGAAAGGCCTGGCCCTAAAACAAGATCTGTGGTTCTCTCTAACTCTCCATAAGAGATAGAATTGACATTCTCATTCCTTCTTTAATTATTAAGGGAAGGGGGGAGCTTGCTGCAGGCATCGAGGAGACTGTCAATGAGCTCATGAGCCCTACCCAGGAGGACAAAAGGAGATTGCAATAGAAAATGACAACACCAAACACAAGTTCAGTAGACTACTGCTTGCCTGATCTCCCAGTTATTTTTCACTAAGACAATTGAATTAAACAGAATGCATGCCAGCAAAATGTTCAAAATGACCAGAGTTGACTGGACTGCTCCCTGTCATGGCAAAAAGCCTTTGAAGCTTTGCAGTTTAAAGAGAAACTAGGAATTGATGCCAAAAATAATACCAGAAGGAGCCCAGGTGTTTTTAAAATCTGAAAATCTTGACCTTACTCGTACTATTTTAGATTTCTTCTATCCTGATTCAAAAAATGAAAAGCCTGAAAAATGTGTTGTTTTAATCCCAGGATGTCAAAGAATAGGGAAGGCTTAGAATAAGCTACTCCTCTGGCTCTTAGGACTTGCTTTCTTGTGGAGATTCAAGGCTATTCCTTGCCCCAAAAAGAACTCTCATTGACCTGGAAAAAACATCAAATGACCATATTAAAAACATAAAGGGACCACAAATGGCAAAAAAAAAAAAAACTCCAACCCTGAGGCTTTTTCGAAATCTAAGGGAATGTCCGCATTTCTACATAGAAGGGAAATACCAAAATGAACTAATATCTTATCCACTGAGAAAAAGTTATTTAATTCAAAATGAATACTGGAATGGTTTGCTAGTTCCTTCTCCTTTTACAAATGAGGAAACTAAGGAAAACAGTATTAAATGATTTGTTCAGTGTCATCCAGTTAGTAAGTTTCTAAGGTCAAAATGAATGATTCTATTAGAGAATTGTAGAAAAGATTTCTAAACTCAAGAAGTTGCTTTATTTGGGTTCTATAGTCCTCAAGATGAACTTTAACTTATTTTTCTGTTAGAATTAATTCAAATGTTTTCACAAAGAAGCTGAAAAAACTGAGATAATTAGCCTATAAGAGTCCATTTATGGATTGTTAGCTCCTTGAGGGCAGGGACTGTCTTTTGCCTTTTTGTATCCCCAATACTTAGGGCAGTGCTTGAACACTTTTAATAAATGTTGGTTGATTGATTGAGATCAGTATTTCCCAAAATCTGTTCCACAGAATGCTGATATTCCACACCTAGAATGGTACAATGGAAACAGCAATGACCGGAGTCAGAAGACCCAGGTTCAAATCCCACTTCCAATAAGACCTATTGGAAAAGTCACTTAACTTGTGGGGCTTGAATTTCCTCACCTGTAGAGTATGGGTAGAAAGGAAGATCTCTTCTGGCTTTATATCTATGAGCCAATCAACTGTGACGACCAAGTGAGATTTTATATGTAAAACACTTTGCAAGCCTTAATTTGCTGTGTTAGCCAGTATTATCTTTGTCAGGAAATATCTATGCTGACTAATTCTCTTTACAAAATATTAAATATAAAATTGCTTCTGCTTCTGCAATTCCTTGGAGTTCTTTTGCCAGGAGAGACAATCCTCTTTTCTGTGAAACCTGTCTTCCCTCGGATTATCTCAGGTCCTTTCCCTCTCTGGTACCTATCTCAAAGGACTGTTGTGATGATCAAATGAGATAATATTTATTAAAAAAAACTCTCAACACATAGTAGGCATTACATAAAAGGCTTGTTCCCTCCCTCTCCCACCTTTTCTTTCCCACCCAATCTTCCCTACTTGCCTGCCATCTATTCCTCCTGGCTGCATTCTCCAGCCTATAATTATAGACTAATTAACAAGGAGTCTCCCTCTCACACTGAGCACATCTGTCAAGGGCAATCCACTGCACAAAGCACTGGCTTATGTGACAAAGGATTCTCCTTCTCTTTCAAGTGAGCTTACCAGGGAAGAAAGAAAGGGAAGAAGGAGGAAGGGAAGGAGGAAAGAAGGAAGGGAGCATTGGAGGAAAGGAAGAAATGGAGGAGAATGAGAAGAGGAAGTAAAGGGAGAAAGGAAGGAAGATGTGGGGAGGGAGGAAGAAAGAAGGGAAGGAGGAAAGAAAGAAGGGAGGGAGGGAGAAAGGAAAGAAAGGGGAGAGAGAAAGGAAAGAAGGGAAAAAGAAAGAAAGAAAGAAAGAAAGAAAGAAAGAAAGAAAGAAAGAAAGAGAGAAAGAAAGAGAGAGAGAAGAGAGGAGGAAGAAAAGGAGAAGGTATGGGGAGGGAGAGAGAAAAGAAGGAAGAAAGGGAATAAGGAAAGAAGGAAGAACAGAATGAGAAAGGAAGGAAGAAGGTATGGGGAGGGAGGGAGGGAGGAAGAAAGAGAAAGAGACAGAGACAGAGACAGAGACAGGGAGGGAGGAGGAAAGGAGGGAGGAAGGAAAGGAAGAAAGAAAGAAAGAAGGGAGAAAAGAGAAAGGAAAGAAGAGAGAGAAAAAAGACAGAAGAGAGAAGAGGAAGGTAGAAGAGAAAGAAAAGGAGGTATGGGAAGGGAGGAAGGAAAGGAAGGAGGACTGAAGGGAAGGAGGAAGAGAAAGAGAAAAAAAGAGACAAAAATAATAAGGGGAAAAAGATAATAAAAGAAAGACAGAGATCAAGAAAAACTTAGTTAAGAATAGTCTATTTCTGGGGCAGCTAGGTGGCATAGTGAATAAAGCACTGGCCTTGGAGTCAGGAGTACCTGGGTTCAAATCCGATCTCAGACACTTAATTCCCTAGCTGTGTGGCCTTGGGCAAGCCACTTAACCCCATTTGCCTTGCAAAAACCTAAAAATAAAAAAGGAATAGTCTATTTCTTTAAAACATCTAAGGACAACATATTCTCCCTTTACATGGATTAGAATTTAGATATTCTATTAGACTAATTCAACCTCCAGTTCAACCTCCAGTGTGCTACATTTAAATGAGTTTGGCAAAGACTAGTTTAAAAATTTAAATCATGTCTAAAAAGCTATTTGGTCATGTACTATGTAAGAGACAGCGCATAGCAGAGAAAGTACTGGCCTGAGAGCCAGAAGACAAGGGACCTGTTTCTGATACATAGGAACCCTGAGTAAGTCACCTAACCTCTTAATCCTCCAAACAACTCTCTAAGACTATTTTAAATGTGAGAGGTGCTGGCCTGCGTAAGTCCCTTGAAGGCAGGGCTATCTTTTGTTTATGGGTGAATCCCCAGAGTCTAGCACATAGGAATCATTCAATAAATGTAACTGATTGACCAATCAGGGAGTTTGTTAAACCAATAAAATCACAAGTCCAGGCCCTATCTCATACACCTTAAGGTCCTGAATATCATCCCAATATAAGTGATTCCTTCAAAGCAGAAACCAACAGAAGCAATATTCCTAAAGGAAGATCTCTCTAAAAGGGAGGAAAACTCCTATAACAACGACAAATAATAGTGATTACAGACCAAATGAGTTTTTCTTTCAATGGTGGGGGGGAATATGGTAAGTGTATCAAGGGGCTGAACATAGATGAGTTGGTGTAATATTACACACTATCCTTGCTGATCTCATACTGGAGACCATTCAGTCCTCCATCCCCTGACTCCCTGTGTCTGGAATTCTCTCCCTCCTCATTGTGGCTTCTTGATCTTTGGCTTTATGCTACAGCTTCTTTGAGAGGCTTTTTGCTGGTCCTTCTCTACCACTTCTCTACAACTAAGTGTCTTCCCTCTTACCCTGTAGAGATGGTGTATCTAAATGGTATTTACATAGTCTCCCAAAAGAGACTAGGAGATACACCAGGGTAGGGACCAATTTTCTGCCTTTTTTTTTTAGGTTTTTGCAAGGCTTGCCCAAGGCCACACAGCTAGGTAATTATTAAGTGTCTGAGACTGGATTTGAACCCAGGTACTCCTGACTCCAAGGCTGGTGCTTTATCCACTACGCCACCTAGCCACCCCTCTGCCTTTCTTTATATCTCTCCCCTCTCCACCCACTGAACACAGTGTCAGGTACCTAAGAAGTGATAAATAAACATAACATGTTGCTGAAGATAAAACCATATGATGGATAAAATGGTAAATTATTTTTCCAGGATTATTATTGTCATTTTTTCTTTGTTTTCAAGAAAACCAATGAAATCTTGGGGTCGTGCCTTGATTTGTATGAATCAGACTCAAGTGAAGAAGAGTTGTATAAAATCATCAGTCTCACTCTCTCCTCCCCAGTCACCAAAGTCCAAAGGAAAGACAAAAGTCAAGGAGAGGATAACCTGACCAAGCTCTAAGCACTCCATAGCACCTACTTCAGCCATCTTCAACTAGTCCTCATCTGCCTTTTTCAGGATTGCTTGTCCACCTTTGGTGTCCACCTTTTCACCCAACTCTCACCACTGGCTCCAAGAAGCTGTATGTAGTTTGTGTAGCATCCATCCCTGGATAAACAGTCTCAGCAGAAAGGCTACACCAGATTGAGGATAACCAATAAATCCAGGATTACCTGTCCAGGATAGGACTATTTAAAGTCATCTTCCAGCTATTGTCCATTGGAGAGGGGGGTTGGGTAATTAAGACAAACAGATCTCTGTATCTGCCCAGCATTCCAATGTTACAACAGAGAGTGCAACTACAATGGGTTGGACACATTGTTTGAACGTCAGACATATGCTTGTCAAAAAAAGTTATTTTATGGAAAACTCGGATAGGGCAAATGCTCTCAAGGGGGTCAGAAGAAGTGAAACTGAGACACCCTGAAGGTCTCATTGAAGTACTTTATTTATTTATTTAGGGTTTTTTTGCAAGGCAAATGGAGTTAAGTGGCTTGCCCAAGGCCACACAGCTAGGTAATTATTAAGTGTCTGAGACTGGATTTGAACCCAGGTACTCTTGACTCCAGGGCCAGTATTTATCCACTGCGCCACCTAGCTGCCCCTCATTGAAGTACTTTAGAATTGATTATACAACTTTGGAGACACTGGCACAGGACCACCACCATAGTAATGACCTCATCAGTGAGGGTGCTGCACTTTATGAGAAGGAGAGAACTGCAGCAGCTCAAATGAAAAAGTGACATATGTAAGTTTGGAGCACCCACCCCAGGTGTTCACATGGACTGTGCTCAACCTATGGTGGAGCATTCTGAGCTCCAATTGGTCTGATCAACCACAGCTAGAAAGACTGTAATGATGTCATTTTGGTCTTCAATAACAAAGGACAAGAACCAACCATCTGTATCAAAAATGAAGAATGGGATAAGTAGAAAAAAGTAAAGTCTAGTAGAAAGGACACTGGATTTACAGTCAGAAGTCTAAATCTCTGATTTGCTATTTACTTCCTTTATGACCCCTGGCAAGTGGCAGCATTCTGCAAAATGGGGAGGGTGAGAGAGAGTAGGGTAGAAGGGTACTAGGTCCCTTCCTGTTCTGAATCATATAGTTATGAGATTCAAAAAAGGCCAAAAAGCAAAGGAAGAAATATTTACAAGGAGACCTGCTCTGCTTTATACCTATCAGAGGGCAGCTCATATAACATAAGGACAGCCACATAACAAGATATCCCCTCTGGCTGGTCAAAAGGTTGTGCTTGTCAAGGGAAAAGTAGAGGGTGAGCATGATTCATAGTAATAGAATTAGAAAGGACCTTGGCAGTCAACTAGTCCAGGGCTCTCATCACTGCAAACATGACTTTGGGGATAAGAGAGAAAATTTGAATTTGAGTCTTCCAACTCCAACTTCAGCACTACCTTTTCATAGGAAAATGCTGCCTCTTATATTTAGTATGCATTACAGAAATCAATATGGTGCTATGAAATGTTTTTCATTATTTTTGTTTCTGTTAGCATTTTGTCCCTTTTGAGTTTCCACAATGGCATGCTGCAATGAATCCTAGAATTAGAATTTTGCCCAGGATAGTTCTTCAGCAATTAAAGGATTCCTATGTAAGGGTCTTATCATGTCACACAGTCTAGGAATAATATTTACAAGCAGATTTCTCTTATAATTGTAAAAAGAAGTTAAAGGCACACAAAGTGAATTTTAAATGCTGTTCCTTGCATCCCTTTACCAAAAAAAAAAAAAAGTTCTAACTGCCATGGCACAGTAGCTACCAGACTGCTTGGCAGTGTTGGAACCAAGTCATAGATCTGGTCATAGATCTAGTCCTACACAATTATTCATCCTGCATCCTCACCAGAAACAGAAACATAAAAGGTAATTCCCTTTATGCCTCCAAAAATGAATGAGTCCCAAATACCAAGCACCATCTCAAGCACTGGGGAAACAAATAAAGCTATACAATCCTCAATTCCAAGGAGCTTACATTTTAATTACAGGAGACAAGACATAAAGATTCAGCAACAAGGAGATTGTACAAGTCCAGGTTCAGGGTCTGGAAATAGAGCGAGGACATACCACCATAGGACAAACCATCAAATCAAATGCCAGAATCAGAGTATCCAGAAGTGAAGAGGAAGAGCAGATAGACCAGAGGCAATTAGAGCATAAAAGCAGGGTATGTGTAAGCCCTAGTGGCCCTCCCTCCCTCTCACCTGAAGGATTAGGATAGATGAATCCACAGCAGCCCCTCTTCCTCTCTGGGCCTCTCAAGTGCCACCATCTTTGAGATGACTACAAAGGCATGAGAACATTAAAGGCATTTTGTATTATACCTTCAGGGTCTGCCACATTTACCAAGCAAATCCTTTGTGTGACAAGACCATTATATCATAGGTTTATGGATTTATTGCTAAAAGCAACCTTTAAAGGTGAAGTCATAGGGCCATATAGAATTGGAGAGGATATATAAGTCCAACACCATTCTTTTATGGATGAGAAAACTGATCTTCAAAGAGATTGTTTCTCAGAGCTAGGAGCTTCTGGATATAGGATTTCAATGCAAATCTTAACTTCTCCAAAACCCTAGTACACGCTCCCAGAAACAGAAAGTTGTGGTGTTAGGATGATGGACTGTTTTATTCCTTCTTCCTTCTTCCCTCGCATTATCCTCAAAACCTAGTTCCTTGATATAATCTATACAATAATCTTTTTTACTTCTAACGAAGTTAACAAATCTGACTTAAAACTTGAAATTCCAAAGATATGTTTGCCTCCATCCCTCCAAAGTTCTGAAGTCCCAGATAAAAAATCTTAGAAAAAGAAGATATGTTTCTCATATTATAATAGATGCTTATCAACTTGAAAAATATTTTTACTCATAACAACCCTCTGAGATAAGTTTTGAGTATCATCACCATTTTACAAATGGGGAAACTGGGGCTGAGAAATTCCAGAACTTACCCCCCCAAAATCTCATCCTCAAAGTATCAAACTGTATTTCTATCAGTCCAACAGTTTCCCCTTGCTCAATCTGTCACAAACCTAAAAGAAATAAGAATGGTACATGCTGCTGAAACTGGAGGATAGATCAATTCTGAAGAAATTTTAAGTTTTAAGGTTGCTGTTATTCAGTCATGTCTGACTCTTTTTGATCCCATCTTGGTGTTTCTGGCCAAAGATGCTGGAGTGGTTTGCCCTGTCCTCTAGCTCATTTGACAGATGAGGAAACTGAGGCAAACAGAATTAAATGGTTTGCCCATGGTCAAACAGCTAGTAAGAGTCTGAGGTGGATTTGGATTCACATAAAGTTTTCTTTCTGGTTCCAGTCCCAGCATGTTTTCCAGTCACTTGGCTGCCCTTAGCTACTCTGAAAAGCTAGTAAGTGGCAAAAATGACTAGGCAAGAACCCATGTCTTTGGACTTCAAGTCTACAGCTCTTTCCAAATGAATTAAAATACATTTATTAAGTCCTTATTGCATCACAAATGTTGTGTTTGGAATTGGTGATACAAAGAAACAAAAAAAAAGTTAAGTATCTGTCTATAAGGACTTTACACATCTCCAAGAGGGAAACAAGTTGCAAAGTACATGTAAGAAAAATGATCTGCGCTCATCTCAGAAAATGAGGAGGGGGAGAGGCAGCAGTAACAAATAGAAGGAAAGAGTGCCTTCATAAAGTGAGATCTGAGAAGAGACTTGATGCCAAGAGGAAAAGGGCAGAAGAGAACATTCTTACCCTAATAGTATTCAGCCAAGGCAGAGGCATGAATAAGGAGTGTGGCAATCTTATAGACCAGCAATTGGAGTAAAGTCTAAGAAATGAAAAGGCAAGAAAGAGAATGTGGGAACTTCAACACTTCAGGTGATCCTTACCCAAGCATCTTCTACCTTTGATTTCCTGAAGACTTGAAGGCTTTGAAAACCCATGGACCTGACTTCTGGGGCCAATCTCAATGCAAAGCTGGCAGTTTTACTGTTCTTTCCCAAGTTATACCCTAATGAGCCTAAAAGAGTAACCTAAAAGGGCTTATGGGTAAAAGGAAAGGAAAAGAAGAAATTCAGAGAGAGAGAGAGAGAGAGAGAGGGGGAGAGAGAGAGAGAGAGAGAGAGAGAGAGAGAGAGAGAGAGAGAGAGAGAGAGAGAGAGAGAGAGAGAGAGAGAGTGTGTGTGTGTGTGTGTGTGTGTGTCATCAAGTAAAGGCTCCTAAAGATAACCACTTGGGAGGTTTTAACAGCAAAAATGCCCATTACATTTTTCAAGCTGTTTGTTGTAACTTCAGGATTCTTTATGAGGCTGTAATTTTAAGTTTGTGCTACAAGTTAACAGCTTTCATGCTAATCTCTCCCATAAATGTTGTTAGAGAAGGCTCATTTGTCCTTGCTTACTCTATGAAAGATAGAATGGTTAAAAACACTACTATTTACCCTCCCCCTTCCCCCCCCTCACCCTGGGTATTTATGCTCCATTTTCTTTGCTCTAAAATAAGGGCCCTCAGGGGACATTCATATAAATATTAATTGATAATGATGCTCAGATGGAGAAGAGAGCTAATGTGACCAATGTAGAAGTTACCCCACTACTCAAAAACCTTCACAGAAAGAACTTAAGATAAACTCTCTAGTCTAAAAATTCTCAATACCTAGATGATGAATCAATATGTAATTTTCTTGACTGAACCATATTTTGTACCTTGGATGATGTGGTGGGGGGAGGGGGAAGGAGCAGAGCAAACAAAATATGGAAGAAGTGAATCTTTAGGAACTTAAAATCCTAAAACAATTATATGCATCCTCACCTGCTCTGCCAAGCCCTCCTGGAAAACTAAAATCTTCAGGATGAAAATAACTTCAAAATAAAATAGTCTTAATGTGAAGTCTACATTCCATTTGACTATCAACCATCCATGATAAGGCTTCTTGGCACCAATTAAGAAAAAAATCCCATTTCAACAACTGCTCTGATGATCACTTTACAATCCCATCTTTTAAAATCAAGTATTTATTGCCTCATGTTGCTCTTTATTAGGGACTTTTATGCAGCTTTATGATGAATACTCCTGGTTCTCAAAAGTGCATTCTCAGACTAGAATTCATCTTCCAGGCACAAGATTCACAAAGCACCATGAAAATGTGAAGTTTTCAGGAATTTTCAAAGACATTTTACAACCACCACCATCTTAAGCACCTTCATATGTCAGCTAAAGGTACTGCTGCATCATTAAGAACCTGATTTTCAACAACTTCTTTCTGAGGATTCAGTAAAATCTCCAAAAATGACCTTGTGAGGGAATGGGGGCGGGGAATGAAAGACTCCTACTCATTGTGGGGAAAGGGGAAAGGGGGAGAAAGAAACTGAGGGGAGGAGGAAGGAAAAAAAGGATGAAAGCAAGTAAAAAAAGGAGGGAGGTGGAAGGGAGAGAGAGGGAGACAGACAAAGGAAAGGGGAAGGAGGAAAGGGAGAGAGGAGGAAAAAGAGGAGAGAGAGAGAAAAAGGAAGGTGGAAAGAAGAGGCAAGAGATTAAGTGACTTATCCAGGATCGAATAATCAACATATATGTGTCAGAGGCAGAATTCAAACTGTCTTACTGTCTAGAAAAGAAAGTCTATTATGTCTCTCTAATGGAGTTTTTAATTCAGATTTTTGAAGAGGACCCATGATATCATAGGTGATGTCTTGACTAGTAGGTGAACAGAATTTAAGTGAGGCAGAGTTGTGCAAAATCATCAGCCCTACTCTCTCTTTCAGAGTCATAGAAGTCCAAAGGCAGGATAAAAGTCAAAAACAACTAGCTAGGAGTAGCTAGGTGGCACAGTGGATTATAGAGCACTGGTCCTGGAGTCAGGACCTGAGTTCAAATCCAACCTCAGACACTTAAAAATTGCCTAGCCATTTAATCATGGGCAAGTCACTTAACCCCATTGCCTTAAATAAAAAAATTTAAAAAAAAAACAAAAAAAAAAAGACAACTAGCCATGGCTCAGTATACAGTGGATTACCTTGGCATCTTCTACATCTGCCCAAGTTCCAAGTGCACCCCAGCAACTGCTTCAGCCTCCTTCATGGTCATTGGAACAAACTGTTCTTCTCTATCCATTCCACCAGAAGTCTTCATATATTTGAGGTAGCCAATCCCCTAACTAATCCTAACAAGTAATGTCAAGGTAGCCTCAATCTGGTTTAGCCCTTCTGCTAAGATGGTTTTAAACTGGGTGTGGGTCACTGTGGCTTCTTGGAGCCACAAGTGAGAGTTGAGTGAATCAGGTGGACACAAAAGATGAGCAACTGTAAAAAGGGCTCACCAAACCCTCGAAACAGTGGTACTGGTCCTCCTGAATACCCCATGAACCCTAGGCAATGACTACACAGAATCACTGTGAGGGCAGAGCTAAATGCTTTATGAACTGTAAAACGGTACATGAATATCAATGGCCATCATCAGTCCATGATAAACTCAAAAAAGGTTCATTCTATTCAGGTGCTGGAGCTAAATCTTCATGCTCCAAAGTCCTCTTTCAAATTCAGATGTACATACTCATTAGATTCACCCAGGCATCCATTCAAAACAAACAAACAAAAACCCTTGATTTCAATTCTTACCCACTCCAGTCATGAAATGAGAATTTTGACATTCTAATTTTCATTACATAAAATAATGAGGTAGAACTAGATTCTCAGGACAGTGTCTGGCACAAAGAAGATGGTTAATAAATGTGTGTTAAGCACAATTCCTTCAAAACTCTAATATACTACGATTCTGACTCCTCCATTTGTTCCTTTTTTGTAAATCAATCATCTGCTAAATTCCTTCTGAGAGCCTAATTCACATTAAACAAGCTAGTAAGGAATTTTTTGTTTTATTTTTTTCTGAAAGTATAATTCTGGATGAGCCATCCTAAAGTCTCAAATCTTAAATTTCTTAATCGTCAGGATGAGAGAATTTAGTTCAATGATACCTTCCTATTTTAAAAGTCTTTTCTTCTAAATAGAAATACTTTTTTCTCATCTTTTTAAAAAATAGTTTTGAGGCTTAAATATAGGTATTCAAGAAGTTATGGGATCATATTATTTTTTTTTTAAATTAGAACCTTAAGAGATCATCCAGCCCAACTCCCTTGTCTTTCAGATGAGCAAACTGTGACCCAGAGATATTAATCTCTCTCTTATCCAAAGTCACATAGGTAGTATAAGTGACAAAAGCAAAATTTGAATCTAGGTACTCTGACTTCAAATCCAGGTATTCTGACTTCAAATCCAGGGATAGGTCCTTCTAAAGTACCAGAGGGAAAGGGAGGAAAAAAGGTTATTGTTTCAGTCATGTCCAAATCTTCATGACCCAATCTGGGATTCTTTTGGTAGAGAACCTAGAATGGTTTGACATTTCCTTCTCCAGTTCATTTAACATGAGAAAACTGAGGTAAACAGCTTTTAGTGACCTGCCCAAGGTCATACAGCTAACAAGTGTCTGAGACTAGATACAAACTCAGAAAGATGAGTTTTCCTGACTCCACACCCAGAGTTCTTCTATCTTCTATCCACTACACTTCCACAAAAGAAGATAGTTGTGCTCTATTCATTCCCAGGTGCTCCAATATGCAGACATTGGAGTGTAGGCCTCGGTCACCTGGATTTCATTACTATCATCAAACATTTATTGAGAGTTGACAGGGTGTATGGTAGTCTACCAAAGAATATTATATGACTTCCGTGTATACAGATCTGACCTCAGACACTTTACCTAGCTGTGTGACCTTGGGCAAGTCACTTAATCCCACTGCCTTGCAAAAAGAAATCACTTAACTTCTGTTGGCCTCAATTTCCTCAACTGTAAAATGGAGAAAATAATAATGCCTACTCCTTAAGGTTATTAGTGAGGATCAACAGTTTGAGGATCAAATGAGATAATATTTGTCAGACGCAGCATAATTTCTGGTACTTTAAAAAATGCTTTCCCTTTCTTTGTACATTCTAACCTCCCTCAAACATACACATATATTCCCAAGTCTTCCTTTTTCCAAGATGAATAACCATGTTCATTTCAGTCCTGGTATAATTATAGTAGGTTTCTTTTCAATGTTCCTTAAAATTTAGCACCCCAAACTGTACATCCAGCTCCAGAGAAACTCTCATACTATTTATTCCTTTTGTAAACTTACACTAGATATGGAATCAATTATACTTCTACTCATTAGTCATTATGTCAGTCATATCATATGGAGTTTATGATTCAATAAAACCCCTTCACAGGACTAGACCACTTTATAGCTATCTCTCTCCCCCATCCTTTCTTTTGTGTCCTTGATTTCTCTGAACCTCAACACAAGAATTTACTTCCCCTTATTTGATTACATTGACTCTAGTTAATGAAAAGCATCCACCCAGTCCTAGAATAGTTACTAAATCTGGTCACCAGGTGGTGGTGATAATGGTGCTCCTTTCATACTCAAAACTAGTTCTATAAGAGTTATTAGTCCAGTATGTGGTACCAGAGAACCACCTAACCTTTGGCCTCATAAAAAAGGGGTATTTAAGAACCAGGATTATTCTGAACTTCGTTGTAAATAACAGTTCACATTTATATTATACTTTACAGCTTACAGAGTATTTTTATCATAACTCTAAAAGTAGGTAGCACAAGTATTATTAATATTTCCATTTCATGTAAGAAGAAACATTAAATAAATTATTTAACTTCCATGAGTCTCAAAAAACCCTAGCTCTGCTAAGCTACCTTCTCTGTTTAACAAATAAGGAAGGAAACCCAGAAAAGTCATCTGATTTATACTGGTCCAGGTACCTTGGACAAGACTATTGTTACCCTAGACAGGTCAATTAATATCTCTGGGATTTAGCTTCCTCAATATAAATGAAAGGGATTTAACTAAAATTCTCTCTATAGTTCCTTCTAGCTCTAAATTCTATATGATCCATGGGATTAGTATACATAAAAGCAGCCAAATCTTTAACCCTACGTCTTTGGTCTCTAAATCCAGTATTCTTTATTTTTTATTTTTAAATTTTTTAGTTTTTACAAGGCAGTGGGTTAAAGTGACTTGCCCAAGGTCACATAGCTAGGTAATTACTTTGTGTCTGAGATCACATTTGAACTCAGGTCCTCCTGACTCCAGGACCAGTGCTCTATCCCCTGTGCCACTTAGATCCAGTGCCCACCAAACCAGTCTTTCACTATGAAGATCTCATGAAGAGAAAAAATCATCATGGCAACACAGTTGGGAAAATATGCATCCAAACACCTGGGTTCTAATCTCAGGTGATTGTACTATACATGTGATTTCCCTGAAAAGCAATTTCCCTCATCTAAAAAAGAAAAATGAAGACAATTATAATAAAAAATAATAATAATTAATATGTGTGCTATTCTAAAAGCCCTGCCTATAATACAGAATTATAAGAATTAGGCTATTTTTGGTGAATGAATGTTTTCTCTCTCAAGTAGACTGGAATGACAAATCCTTAAAAATTTGCATCAGCCATTGAGAAGGATTTTATTGGAAAAGTAATCCTTAATCATTTGTTGCTGTTGTATGTTCTTCCTTTTTCAAGAGAACCAATAACACTGGGGGTGCTAACTGAATTAATAAATGGGTAAACAAGTTTTAACTCAATCTTACTCTCTTCCAGAGTCAGAGAAGTCCAACGGCAAGACAAAAGTCAAGATGACCCTGCAGAGGCCCAGTATGCAGAGAATAACCCTAACTAAGCCAGGTGTGTCCAACCTATTCACCAAGCCTTCCCCACAACCCTTTGTAGTTATGCTTATGGGTAGTGTGTGGGTTGAATGGTATTCCTGAATTGATATTGAATTCTGTTTGTCATCTTTGAAGGATTTTTTGTTGGCTTACCCAACCGAGAAAAACTAAAAGATTGAACACCCCGATCTAAAGCTCTCTAGATGGCCTGCCTTTGGTTGCTATTCATGGCCACTGGAACAAATTGTTTTCATCTGCCCATCCCATAGGGGGAAGTCTTCAAATGCTTATCTATGGGTTTTCAGTGTGTTTTTTTAGACTTCGCGTCCCAGAAAACCTCATCACAGGGAAATCTCATCATCCTGTAAGGTCCAATCAAACTTGATGCTTTAATTTCATTAGGCTCTGCTTTCCCCCACCCCCAATTTGGAGAGTGGAGCCAAACCCCTATTGAAGGAGCCAACCAGGGCCAGCCATCTCATTTTCCAGCTGGCAGCACACTATTGGTCTTCATCCCTACCTTTTTTTCTTACTCCTCTTCCTTCTTTCAGCTTTCTTTTGTGTACTGTCTTCCTGTAAGACCCTTGAGTTTGGGACTGCCTTTAGTTTTTCTATTTGTATCCTGGTGCTTAGCACAATGTCTAGTGCATGGTGGGGCAGCTAGGTAGTAAACTGGAGAGAGCACAAGCCCTGAAGTCAGAGGACTTGAATTCAAATCTGATTTCACTCCCAGTTTTGATACTTCCTAGCAAGTCACATAACCCTGAATGCCTCACACCCAGGGCCATCTCCAAGGGTTCTGATCCATATCTGGCCACTGAACCCAGATGGCTCTGGAGGAGAAAGTGAGTCTGGTGATTTAGCACAGCACCCCCTCATTCAAGTACAATTCATGTGCTTGTCATGGCATCACCTCCCTGATGTCATGGTCTTCTTTGAGAACAAAGGACAAACATTAACAGATTTTAGGCAGCTAAGAAGCATACTGGACAGAGCTCTGGATCTGTAGTCAGAAAGACTGGAATTCAAATCCAGTCTTACACACAAACTATGAAACCCTGGGCAAGTCACTCACTTTAAACTCTGCTTATCTCAGTTTCCACAAATGTAAAATCATAATAGCACCTACCTTCCAGGGTTGTTATAAAGCTCAAAGGAGATAATATACGCAAAGTGCTTAGCAGAGTGTCTAGCACATTGTAATATATTCTTACTCATTCCTGACCAACTTTCAGATCTATGCTCTTCCCTGTTGGCTCTCTCTCAACTTCAGCAAGGGAGCAGCACGAGCCAAAGTATGAAATAATTCTTAGACTCTTAACTCTTCCAATCATCTTCACTCTGCTCCTAAATTTACCCACCTTTACTAAACCATTAGGGCAACTACTGATGCAGTAGTTAGAGTGTCAGTCCAGGAGACAGGAAGATTTGAATTCAAATTTAGCTTTTGATATTTACTAACTGTGGGATCTGTGTGATCACATAAGTTTTGCCTCAGTTTTCTCATCTGTCAAATGAGGTGGAGAAGAAAATGATAAATCACTCCAGTATCTTTGCCAAGAAAACCTCAAATGGGGTCACAAAGAGTCTAAAATGAATAAACAATAATACTAACTAAACCATTAAGAAACTTTGAGCAGATATGAGTTGGTTCTCTTTAGGGTCAAGTCTGAACTAGATCCTGCCTCCACATTGAGTACTCTCCCTCTATCAGAATATTGGCATTAAATGAATACTGCTCTTTATATCTAGGCAATCGAAATTTATTAATAATCTAGACCTGGGTGGCACTACTTAACACCTCATTCTTTTGTAATCTCTGTTACCTGAAAAACACCCACTAAGAACAATAACAATTCGCCTTTATAGGGTGAATCTGATGTACTAGAAAATTTACATCAAATGAAAAGATGATGGAGGTCTGACTCAGGAGGTAACAGGAAACTACCCACTTTCCTCACCAAATCTTCCATTTTACTACTCCAAAACCTCTAACCATACTGTAGGCAGAAAACTTACTTTTTAGACTGATTTAAAAAACAACCACGTAAGGAGAATGCCCTCTCTCTCAAGTCTTCCCTAAAATGGAAAAAAAAAATGGTCAAGTACATCTTCATATGCTGTCTACAGAGTAAACAGAGAAAGTTGAAATATCCCCAGAGCAAGTAATTAAGAAGAGATAGATACTTTGCTCTTTATAACCCCAAAAGCAACATTTGCTAAGGATGATACATGCTACATAAAATCCACTCACAGATAATTAAGACAACTATGAAAGGGCATAGCCTAGTACATAAGTACTGAATATAAAACTAAAAGTATAAAGTTAATGCTAAATTCAGAAGTTTGAATTTTATATGATTTATTATATAAAACTTAGAGAAAAATAACACCTCCAATAACAATGTACAGACTAGCCTTGGGTATAGTCTCAAGTCAATTAAAGGAGATCACTATCTTTCAACTATAAATTCTAATAAAAGATATTTCATAATATTATAAAATTTCAGAACTTTTTAGTACAACTTCCCTATTACAAATGAAGAACTGAGGTCTATAAAGGAAAATGACTTGTCCACATGACTAATTAATGGCAGAGCCAAAATTATAGCCCAGATTTCCTGTCTCCTAGAGTCTAGAACCCTCTTCACAATATTATACGTAGATAACAGGTGTGATTCAACAAATCAAAGCAATCTCAAGTTAAATTTCCAAGAAAATTATAGTGCCTAGCAATCAGTAAGCACTTAATACTATTTATTAAAATTATTAATTATTAAAAGTTTATTGGCTAATTACATGATGCCTGAGATCAAGTATTCCTAACCTAGGATCTATGAATTTTTAAAATTATTTTGATGACTACACTTCAGTATGATCAGTTTCCTTTTACCCCCATGGAGTCTATGCTATGCATTTAAAAACATTCTGAAGGATAAGAACTTCTATTTCCTTGAAAGACTTAACATGAACTCTCACAAAGCAAAGTGAATAGAACCAATAGAATATTGTACACAATAACAGCAACATGATATGTTGATCAATTGTAAATGATTTAGCCATTCTTAGCAGTACAATAAACCAAGATAATTCCAAAGAACTTATAAAACCTGCTATCTGCATCCAAAGAAAACTGATGAAGTATAAATGCAGAATGAAGAATACTATTTTTTTATTTTATTTTGAATTTTTTGGGGGGGAGAGGAAGGGTTGTTTTCGTAGTCAACATAATTAATATGGAAATAAGTTTTGCATCACTGTATAGGTAAAACATATCAAATTACTTACCATTTCATGGAGTATGGAAAAAGGGAGGGAGGAAGAGAATTTAAAACTCAAAAAAAATTTTAAAGGAATGCTAAAAATTGTTTTTACATGTAATTGAGGGAAAATATTATTAAAGTTTTAAAAAAAACACCCTGTTTCTCTCCATCTGTAGCTCTGCCTGGATTCAACTCCATGGAACAAAATGGCCCCTGGTGTTCCACCCACTCTACAATTGAAAAAAAACCTTATTTTTAATCAAATAGCATTTTTGCATATATATGAAAATTTTCTTGCTTTCAATAACCTTCTTGTAATGAGATTACTGGCAATGACTTTTATATGTAGATAATTTACCATTCTTTAATTTATCATGGCATATGGTGTTTATAACTTTTTGTCTAAACCTATTTCCTACCAAACTGATAGTGTTCTAAGCAGTTCTTATCAGTCAGTTAGGATTTACATAGCACTTTAAGTTTTGAAATATATTTTACAAATATTATATCACTTTATCCTTGAAAATGGGTGCTATTAATCATTCCCATTTAGTAGATGAAGAAACCTAGGCTAAGAGTTTGGGTTACTTACCCAGGGTCATACAATCATATCACTGAAGGAAATGACTAAACCTTTTATCCTCAGGAGAGGATAGAAGAAGGTTTAGCCTAGTAAATGTAATAAATGTAAATTCAAAAGGGAGCAATGAGAGTGGGGTGGCTGAGGTGGCAAGACTGGGAAAGAGGAGAGACGGTCTAGCTTGGGTTGTGTAGCAGAAGACAAGAATTAGTTCAATTACCATTTCTTCTCCAAGAGGTCAGGATATCAAGTCAGATACGTTTTTTGTCTTAGGTACATCATGCATACCACCTAGTTTCCTTATTTTCCTAATTTGTTTATAATAATACCTACTTAATCTGCCTTATGGATTTATAAGGTTCAGCTAGAAAGGACTAGGTCTATGATGTCAACCATATGGGAAATTTATGACATTTTTTAAAGCACCAACTATGTGTTAGACACTATGTCAAGCTCTGAAGATACAGAGAAAGACAAAAAAAGTCTTTTCATGGAACTCACAGTCTAATGGAAGGAGACACTATATAAACAATTATGTACAAACAAGAGCGATAATGAAATTATATTTTCCAATGAAAATGCTCCGAATTCAGTCACCTCATCTGAAGAACAGCAAAAGGCCATTGTCAAGGGATTGCAGAATAAGAGAAATGGTATAAGAATATTGGAAAGATGGGGGGGGAAAGGTCAAGTTACAATGAGCTCTGAGTGCCAGAGGATTTTATATTTCATCCTAAAGGTGATAGGAAGGCAATCACACTAGCCTGAAAATCACTATCAATGTTCCACCAAGTGCTATGGTAAGGAAGAACAATTACCTAAGAATCAAAAGAATCTAAGTATACTTTTTATCTCAGATACATCATGCATACCATCTAAAACTCAGTTTTCCTTATTGTTCTAATTTATTTATAATAATACCCACTGAGTCTGCCTTATAGATTTATAAGGTTCAGCTAGAAGGAACTAGGTCTATGACTTCAACCATATGAGAAATTTCTTGTACCTATGTGTATCAATTTCTTTTCTTCAAAGAGAGATGTCTCAGATGCTAAGAGATTATGTAACTTGCCATGCTTCACATCCTTAGTGTATGTCAGAAGTCAGCACTCTCATGATATCTCAAATGAAGCAATCTGTGGAAATACACTTTGTAAATCATTATTGCTGTCATTCAGTTTGTGTCCAATTCTTCATGACTCCATTTGGGGTTATCATGGCAAAAAGTACTGTAGAGATTTGCCATTTCCTTCTCCAGCTCATTCTGCAGATGAGGCAAACAGGATGAAGTGACTTGCCCAGGATCACATAGCTAGTAGTAAGTGTCTGAGGTCATATTTGAACTCAGTAAGATGTGTCTTTCTGACTTCCGGTCCAATGCTCTGTGCACTTGAGCACCTTTGTAATCAGTGTTCTACAAATGTCCAAGAGTGGTATTACTATTAACAATTTTTACCACATCAGAGACCTAGTATGCACTCAATCATATGGGAGAACATGAAAATTAGGGCAATGAGAATTGCTGATCCTGTACTGATGGTCTGAAGAAACAATAATCAATACCATCACAAACCCTTTAAAGAATGATTCTCTGGAGAGAAATTATGATTTAAAATAAAAATGTTGGACTGGAAATCAGGAAGACAAAGTTTCAAATACTGTTCTTCTATTCATTTATTAACTGTGTGACCCAAGAGAAATTACTTAACTTCTTGGCATCTCAATTTACTAATTTGTAAAATGAAGATGATAATGCCTGTGGAGAGAGAAAACATGGCATAGCCAATAGCCGATAGAAAGACTACCCTTGGAAAATAGAAGATGCAGGTTCAAGAGCCTCCCTCAGACATCTAACTCTGTAATGTTGCTCAAGTCAGTGGGTCCCAGACAACACTTTCAAAGTAATGCTTCATTTCTGTTGCTGAAGGGATTTTCTGTACCAAAGAGCCTCCCCAAGTGCACCAAACATTCCTAATGGAATTGTTATGAATGTTTATAAAACTCTGGACAAAATTTTAAAATATCCTGAAAATAAAAGCAATAAACCAAATTGAAAACAAAAAAAGTATTACACTAATAAATAAATCTAGAAGTTGATTTTTTTTTAGGAAAAAACCCATTAAGTCATTATCTGATTTGATTCAAATGAGGAAAACGAATCAATACAATGAAAAGTGAAATGAAGTATGAAAACTGAAAAAGAATTACAATAAAGAATATTACCAAAAATTATCTTACATACATGCCAATAAATCCAACAACATATATGAAATAAGTATTACAAAATTATAAACTATCCAAGTTAACAAAGCAAGGAAAAAGGAATTTAAAACAATTCCATTTCAAAGCAAACCTACATTTAAAGATTTGAAATTTTATAAATCATGTGTGACATATGGAAAAACATATAACTAGCTAATACCCTTCAGGAACTGAATTCCTCATTCATCATTTCTTACTGCAAAATAACATTGTATCACATTCATTTACCACGGCTTTTTCAAACCACTTCCCAATCGATATTTAACAACATTTAGCAAACCATTTGGCCATTCCTCATTTGATATTTTTTTTTTGCTCTTGGCCTAATAGGGTATTAGGCCAATGGCTGCTGAATTCCTAATAATTGTTTAAATATAAAAAAAGGTTTTATTGAGAATCTGGTGTTTGCTCTCTAGCCTTTAAGGTAATTTTTAGTGGTATATTTTTTCTCTGATTTTCACTCTTAATAATGAATGAAACTTTGAGAAACAGATTTCACTTAACTCATTGGAAAACTGTAAATTTCTGATGGACACCATATATCTAAATATCATTATCCCTCCTATGTCTTCAAGGCTATTTTTTAAGTCATCAATTGACTGTAAAGGATAACCTCAGGGCAATGCACAGAATATTGTACCTTTCCGATTTGTTTTATTTTTTGTTTGTCCTCAATCTTCTATTGACTATAAAGAAAAGCAACAAACTATTAATAACATAACCAGTTCCCAGATAAAGTCATGTTGGCAAAGCATAGTGTAAATCTTAAAATATAATTTGTGAAAAAGATTAATTGCCTTCTATTAATGCTCTCTGCCATCAATGGGAGTTTTCCAATAGGCAATACATAGTCTCTAGGTCACTTCTTCCTGATAGTCACCTGAAGATGTTTATCCTTCATTCTTAAATGCTAATAAGCTCAAAGATATTAATATTCTGAGGCAGCAGTTTTCAAACTTTTGGGGTCTTAGGATTCAATTATATGCTTAAAAAAATCAACTCTTTTGAAGTTTTGATTATATGGGTGACATTTATTCTTGTCGATCAATAAGTATTTTTAAAAGAGTCAGTATGCCTTTAATTTGAAAATAAACAGTTTAAATGCCTAAAGTTCAGGGTATTAAAGTCATCTTTAAATAAGGGAAAGAAGCACCTATAAGAACTGAAATGCCAGCCTGTATTATGATATTTAATTAAAAGAGAAAAAGGTTCTGTAATTAAGGTACTTTACATGATGGAAATATGAAATGAAGAGCTTTAAATGAAGTGATGTGACAAGTTCTAAAGAGCAAAGAAATCTTTCTCCTCAAGCCTTGTGATTACTTGTGCTGAGTGTCCCAGAAATAGAACAATAGTTCAACTAATCAACTCTTAAGACAAACAAAACTATCAGAGATGGATAAACAACAAACTAGGGAACTAAGGACCCTAAATAGTTTTTAAAGGAAGTTACCTCAGGTTCTCTATACTAAAGAAATTATAACTCCACAGTTCTGAAAAATACAATAAACATAGGAATTTCTGCTATTTAAAAGTATACATACAGTAACACCAACTGCAATATTTGCCAGAAAACCATTTAGCTCCATGACAGACTCAGCACGGGCCACTTTCCGAAAAGCCCTCCTTCCCCGCCCCCAGCAAAATGACCAGGAGCAGAGGAAAGATGCCCTTATCTTTTACAAATTATTAGTTACTGTCCTGGACATGTGCGAGCACGTGCTCACACACACACACACACACACACACACACACACACACACACATTTTCAGAAAGAAAAAAAATCTTGAAATGGGAGATATTATGGTTAATAGCTGGCTGTTGCCTCCAGATTAAAAATTTAGATGAGAAAAAATTTATTGTCTCTACTAGAATTCACATTTCAATGCATAAATTCTAGTTATAAGATTTAAGAGCATATTATGCTTCTCAATTTTAAACTGCAAATGCAAGACTTCACCTGAATTTATCTCTTACTCTTTAATCATTCTTTATTTTCTATTTTTCTAGTCTCCAAAAAAGGGAAATAACAAATATATGGAAAATTTGTATTCTAAAACAGTCCTGTGAATCCTTAGATCCAGGCATCATGTCGGTAAGAAAGAGTAAGAGATGAGTAAACACATTACAAATAGAATTATAGAGGGTGATTAGCCCTCCTATGATTTGATTAACATAAGGAATTTCTTGGTAAAGTAACTCCCAATACCAATACCTGCTCTGAAACTTGATAAACAATTTTAAGAGTTCCCTGAGAGCATTAAGAAGTAACTGTCCTATTGTCATATTGGCAAATGGTATTTGGCCTTGGACACTAGCTGTGTGACCCTGAGCAAGCTCCTTAACTGTCTCCAAGCTTTTCATCCCTAAAATGACTTGAGAAGGAAATGGCCAGTCCAGTATTTTTGCTAAGAAACCCCAAAAGGGATCAAAGATAGTCAGATACTGCCAAAGGACAGAACAAGAACAATAAAAGACTGAACTTGAACCCAGGTCTTCCTGACTGAGCTGTTATATATATATATATATATATATATATATTCACTATCCCAAGCAGTCTCCTTTCTAATCTCTCCCCGCCTTCTGTCTCTCTCCCCCTCCCCTATATAGATTATATAGTACTACAAATGGACAAAGAGCTTGTCCCAAACAGGGCAAAGAAAAGTCTAAACTGTTTTGGAAAATCCCCAAATTCTTTTGAAGACCTCAGACCTCTCTGAGGCATAAGTTCATCTTTGCTGTTTGATTTTTGCAAGGCAATGGGCTTAAGTGACTTACCCAAGGTCATACAGCTAAGTCTTAAGTATCAGAGACCAAATTTAAACTGAGGTCCTCCTGACTCCAGGGCTAGTGCTCTATCCACTGAACCACCTAGATGCCCCAGGTTCATCGTTTTTTTTGCATCAGAGTTATTGCAGTATGATATAATAGAACTAGTCTCTGAAGAAATGAATGTGAGGATCTCCTAAAAGGCAACAGAGAGGGGAATGGTGGGTGTAAGCAGGTTAAAACACATCACAAACAAGTGTTTGCTGTTCTTGTATAGTTGTTTCAGTGAGATCTTACTCTTTGTAACCCCAACCCATTTGGGGTTTTCTTGGCAGAGATACTGGAGTAGTTTGCCACTTTCTTCTCCAATTCATCTGACAGGTGAGGAATTGAGACAAACAAGGTAAAGTGACTTGCCCAGGGTCATAGTAAGTAAGTGTCTGAGGACAGATTTCAACTGAGGAAGACAAATCTTCCAGGCCCAGCACTTTATCCACTTGTTCACCTATCTGTCCTAAAAGTGTATAGTGTTGGTGTTTTCCACATGGATGAACAGAACAAACTCCTTAGAGGGATTGCAGATCTGTTCAATAGCCGCTGCAATGTTGTGGGGCTTGATGCAAATAATATAACATGATTGTCGAAGAGGAATAGTGAGGAACCTGCCATTCACAAGGAAACCCTTCTTGTCTAGGGATCCTGTGCTGTATCTCTTCCAACAAAATAAGTAATTTCAGCAAGCATAAATCCATTTCTTTGTTTTATGCCCCACATGTTTATTAGAGGATGGCACTGAACATGGCTATTTCTGTTATTATATCTTCCAAGGAATCTTAAATGATCTTCATGTATTCATGGAAAACAACCTGTAATTAAAGAGCCCAAATGACAGCATTTTGTTCTATGCATTTTTCAATATTGTAAAATAGAGAAATAACAATGTATAGTCTTTACATCTTTTGTAAAATAGTAAACAGACAGCCAAGTGGCATAGAGGAAAGAGTACTGTTCCTGGAGTCAGGAAAAATCATCTTCCTAAATTCAAATCTGGTCTCAAATACTTATAAGCTGGGAGCCCCTAGACAAGTCACTTAACCCTGTTTACCTCAATTTTCTCAACTGTAAAATGAACTGGAAAAGGAAATGGCAAACCTCCAGTGTCTTTGCTAAGAACATCTCATATAGGGTCATGAAGACCTGTACACAACTGAAAAAACAACCAAATGAAAAGATGTTGAGACATGGTTCATTGTGAAATATCATTTATAAAAGTCTATTTGATCCCTCCTTATAACTTTTTTCAACATTCTCTCAATATATTTATAGGTAGCACTCAAACATTTTGTATAGATGGGAAAATAATCACAGAGGTTGGAATTTAGGGGTCTTTTTTAGTCACTTTGGGGGGGGCAGGGAATGGAAAGTTCAAGTTTTTTTCCTATACCTTAAATACTTTAAGTCCCTCAAATTCTATCACCTTCAACACAAATCTCTCTTGACTCACTCCAATCCTGTTAACATTGTCATCTTTGTTTTCTTTAATGCTCTCCTGTAAGAAACTTTGAGAATGAGGGTGTTAGGATCCACTTGTAGTGGTTCCTCTATCCCTAATGGAGGAAATCATTTAGCATAATAATTTTGAAAATGCTTTCTATTTTTCTTCTTCCCTCCTTTAGGATGCCTTTGCCTAATTAGAGATGTTACCAAGCTTTCTTTACACTAGTTTTACCCTCCACTATTTTTCTCTACTATATAAAATAATATTGCTCTTCATCATTCATTATCCTTCTTTGTTAACATTTTACAAATGAGTTTATATTCTAGTCTGTTGTTGCCTTTGGCAGCCATCTTTCAACATTTGGTAATTAAGTCAAGTATTTGTTGACTAATGCATTTTCTAGGCTCTTTTTTTTCTCCTGGTTAGAACTGTTTATATTGGCTTAACTTATGGATGAAATTATTGGAGTCACTGTCATTGTCATTTTTTGCTGTCAATTTTCTACTTAATTTTCAGTAGCAAGTCTGAATTAAATTCAGTGCTGTATCTTCATTATCAAATGTCTCATGTTTTTTTTTTCTCATTTGTATTTTCTCTTCTCATTTATTATATTCTGAACTCAATTCTGACAAGTTGATGGTCTTCCTGGGCACAGATAGCTGACTCAGGGATAACTTTCACATCAGTTTCCTTAAAAATTCTGATCAATACAGTGACTAAAGAAGATCATACCCAAGAAATGATGCTCAAACATGCTGCTCACCCCCTGAAAGGTGAGTGATAGATCTAAGGTACAGAAAGACACATATATATATTTTTGGACACAGAAAATAAGTAGAATTATTTTTCTTAAATAGGTTTGTTATAAGGATTGTATTTTTTCATGTTGGGAAAAACTGAAGGGAATGGGGAGCTTGCTATATACTGTTGCCAAAAAATGTGTCACTAAAGCACTTTTTTTAAATCATAAAAGAGGACCAAAAAAATCACAAGGAAACACAAATGACACACCTTTAAAAGGAAAGTGTTGAATAATTCATGTATATTCATATATATGTTATATTCATATATATGTTATATTCATATATATGTTATTTAGATAAACAAGTTATTTATTTAGTTATTATAGTAGGTTCATAGCTTCACATGAAATCTTTTTCTGTTCTACCCTACTTTTGAAATTGAGGGAGAAAGGTATCATTAAATTCAGAATATAAATTCATTTTTTAAACCATGAATGTGCCCTATTTGTGAGGAGAGTGGTCACTAAGCAAAAGTATAACTTCAAACAATTCCCTGATAAAATTGTCACAAATTCCAAATTACAATAGCCCAGACCTTGCCTGTGAATGCTTGGCTCCCCTTTCTCTCTTGGGCTGCCTTTCAAGGTTTCATTATTTTTTTGGAAGTGAAGTGGGGAGAATCTTTCTCATTTCTGATGTCTAGCACATATGAGGCACCTAATTATCATTAATTGAATTTAATTGAATCTCTCTCCCTCTTTCCCCTTCCCTTCCTCCCTTCCATCCTCCTCTTCTCCCTTCCAATTAATCCCTTGTCCTTTTAGGATATGGAATGGCATCTCTGTCTCCAACTAGTCTAAGAATAAAGATTTAATTTAAATATTTCATTGCCTTTTTAGTTTAGATGAATTGAGAAGCTATTCTTTTACATAATCTTCAAACTTAAAACCATCACTCATAAAATGGAAAAATACTACTGCAAAAACTTCAACAAAATTGCCCAAAGTTTATATATAATGTTCAGATCACAACTACAAAGTAAAATTACCTTGAAACTGTATTTTACAGATAAAGACTGGTCTCATTTTACTCATCACTCAGTGTACAACATCAAAAAATACAACATCAGAATGATGGACAAGCTGCCAAGTACTTGAACATTTAAGTTGAATAAAGTTAGTTATTTGTTTCTTCTGGGTATATACCAATAAATCCCTTGAAAATGGAAAAAATCTCATTCCCCAACTAAGTCAACTTTCTACATGCTTTGGTTTAATTCAATATTGATTTATCCATCTAGAAAAATATTGTTTTCTACAATAAACAGCTACACCAATATTTAAAAGTAGGTTACAAACAGATTAGGACCTGTAACTGGGTCTTTTCTAGGCTGAGCAAGTCAATCTGACTATTTTAGCTCTAAGAATAAAAAGACACAATTACAGTCAGCTCAGAGATTGATTGTATGACTATAATGCAGAAAAGCAACAAAACTTCACTAACTGTAGTACCCAACATATAGGCTCCATACTGTCCCTTCTACTTGTTCACTGGAAGGAAAGAGCTAATTCCCAAATATCTCCTAAGAGAACTACTGTAATTCCTACATCTGGACAAATGGTTGCTCTAGCAACTGTAAAGTGATTCTTCAGCTCTGATTCCAAGTTAAAAAGAGTACCCTGCCAAGCTTCATTTCTATTTGTATGCTTTTAGAAAAGTCCCTTTGCTTCCCTGAGCCTCAGTTTCCTTAGTTGTAAAATAAGGGACCTAATCTGGATGATCTATTAATTCCCTTCCAACTATAAAAAGCTATGATCTATGATATAATCATTAAATTATTTAATGAAAGATTTTATGCACACTGAATTATCATTGAATTAGTTCTTTTTTAATAAAAATTAATTACCCCTTCCTCATACCATTGCACCACAGAAGACTCTGGGGAGGTAGATTTTCAACTCCTGTTCTACTCTCTTCTAATTTATCTTTCCCTTTGCTCTCTTTTGTGTGGGTGTTTTTTTTCTTTTTTTTTAAAGTTTAGCCTTCTTGGGCCATCTATTTCTATATAGTAGAAACTATGGCAAAAAGTTAATCACTAAAATGTATATATTAACCAATGAGAACCACCCACCAAAACCATTTCATTGTCATTCTTCAAGTTGGAAGAATACACTCAATACCTTTAGAAATTAAAAAAAAAACTAAGACTTTATAGGAATGAAGGTTTACAGAAAGAAACACTGGAAGTACCCTTACAGGAGATGTATTCAAAACCATAATTTAAAATTCTAATTTCATTCATATCAATTTGTGATGACTGACAACACTGAAAATATCCTTTTTTTTATTCTAGGGTAAAATAATACCCCCCCCCCCCCCGCCCCCCACACCTGCAACAATAACAAAATGTTATTGGTGAGTCAAGAAACAGAAACTACTAGTTTTCATTATCAGGGATTACAGAATATGTAATTCCTATTCCTTTTCCATTAAAATATAGCAGTAGGGCAATATGTTATCTTTATTTTATGGATGGACAATTAGAATTTCAAGGGGATTATGTCTCTAAGCCCTGTTCAAATCCTGATAGGCTTCGGATTTCTAACCTACTGGAAGCAGTGAAGGTATTCTCCTTGGTGATAAGAAGAGTTGTCCTCTGCTGAAAACAATGATAATTTCTGTTTATGCTTGTCACTTTATAAACTAGATAGGTTATTGATTTAGGCCAGGCATCAAAATACCCCAATAACAATGAACTTGTGAACAGATATGGGTCATTGCTGGAAGGTAAAAAGGTGTTTTTTTTCTTTCCCTAATCAACTTGAATCTGAAAACCAGAAATAATTTCTGAACCCACCAAACAAAAACCTTTTTTAATTCAAATGTGCTTACTTCCTCAAAAACCTTTCACAGATATGGTTATCTACTCTATACTTACCAATGTAGGCTTTAATACAGAAAATCAAAGTAAGACAAAAAGGGGTTGTCAAAGAATTCAATAACTCTGATATTTAAGCCCAAAATGTATTAAGTGCCCAAAAGCCCGGGCCCATGTGTACACACATTTTTAGAGGCTAGAAAAAAAAGAAAATGTACCACTTCATGATCACAAAAATCGTTAGGTTTAATATTTTAAAGCACTCCAGAAACAGGAGACAAGCTCTCTTTAGAAATTCATGTCAGTAGCGGCTTCTTCAGAACCACTCATTTAGTCAATAAAGCAAGCCCCTTCCAAATTGTTTCTCACTCAGGTGGAACAAGCAGTGAACCTAATCGAGGGAGGTTATCTCTGTTTCTTTAAAGGAATCAGGAATTTCACCTGCATTTTCTACTCATCAATATTCCCCAGTCCTTCTTCCTCCCCAATTACAAAAGACTTCAGATACTCTGTGACTGATGTGAAAACCACACAAGCTTATTTGAGTCTGACAAATGAAGTTAATACAGCTAGCACAATCATTTCAGTCACTGAAGGATGAGTAGAAACGGGTTAAATGTGGGATTTAAAAGAACAGGATTTAGGTTTTTAACTAAGTCCACATTTCACAAAGGTGAGAAATAGAAAATTCCTGTTAAAGACATTTAAGTTACTAAAAGGCCATCTGAGCAAAGATGATACAAGACATACATACTATACATACATACATACAAGACATCATTCATGCTGTTAGGGTTATTGAAAAATGGAGATTTTGATTTTATAGTATTCAGATGAATTTGGAAAGTAGACCTCTCATCTCCTATCCAATAGCAAATGAAAGCTATTCAATACCCTACAAAGTCTGAAGGTGGGAGTTAGAAGATTTGAGTCCCAATCACACTTCTGGTCCATTATAGGTTGACTTGATCATAGACAAGAAATCATTTAACATCTCTGAGCTCTACCTTGCTTAACTATAAAATAGAAAAAAACAAAACTTATACAAGAAGCAGTCTACTAGGGCAGTTAGGTGGTGCAGTGAATAGAGACCAACCCTGGTGTCAGGAGGACCTGAGTTCAAATTCGACCTCAGACACTTAATAAATGTCTAGCTGCATGATCTTGGCCAAATCACTCTTAACCCCATTGCCTTTACACTAAAAAAAAAAAAAGCAGCAGCCTATCATGATCTTTAAAAGTGCCATCCTCAGACTCTGGAAGACTCAGGTACCAATCTGCCCTCTGACACAATCTAGGTATCATTTATTTTCTTGTTGCTCCAAGCAATTCTAAGATTAAGGCAAAGAGGAAAAACTTAAGGTATTTCAAAAAAGTCCTGGTGCAGGCTTAATCTCCTAAAGATTACTAGATTATTTTTAATTACTAAATTGTTAAATCTATTAATAGATTGTAATCTACTAAAGATTGATATATTATCTTAATTACTAGATTAATATTAATTAATTTATTATCTTAATTACTAGTTTAAATTTATTGATAAATTAGCAGATTGTTGTTCATAATCATAGACTAGTAGATTTTGTAACACTTTATGACAATAATAATAACAATAAAATAATAGCCATCATTTCTATAGCAGCCATGGTGTGCCGGAGACTATTCTAGATGCTTTATAAACATTAACTCATTTGATCCTTACAACAATCCTGTCAGATAATTACTATCATTATCCCTAGTAGTTTACAGCTGAGAAAACTAAAGTAAACAGGTTCAGTGACTTGCCCAGGATCACACAGCTAATAAATTGTCTGAGGTCACATCTGAACTCATGCAGATGAGTTCAGTTTCTATTACTTATTTTTATTTTATTTTCTTGAGGCTTCCTAGACACAGCAATATGGCAGCATAGGATGTCTTCCTATTTAAAGCATATTACCTGGGGGAAAAGTAGATGCTAAGGCCTAATGTGTCACCCTTAAGACAGTCAGCAATTTAGACAAACATCCTGACTCCCAACCTAGAGCTTTGTCAACTAAAACATGTTTCCAATAACAGTGGGTCCAATTATCTAAGTTTTCCCCTTAATCGTTAAAAGTCTTCAAAATAGCCAATGGTTGTGAATACATTTACTCTATCAGTAATGGATCATTACCCATCTGTAACCTATTAGCTGGTCTTTGAGTTTGTTAGGAGCAGGGGAAGAACAGAGATGGTGCCAGAAAAAAAATCAATTTTCCTGCAGCCCACCTGTTGAAAACCCTCTCCAGACTTGGCTAGGCTGGTCCTTGGAAGAAATAAAGAAAAGCAAGGTGTCCTATCTATCACCAGCTCATACACAGAAGTTTAGTAAGAGCATTCAGAGTTGGTGCTCAGTCTGATGCCATAGCCTTTGAGAACCCAGGTCACTTGCATATCATGAAATAACATCGCAGCAGAATATAGTTGGAGAAATACAAAAGCAAATGGATTAAAAAAAAACCCTACAGATCATGCCCAACAGTTCTTTGCTAAGAATGCTTCAATGTAAAATTGCATCTACCTAATGCAGAAAATAAAATATGAGACACATGAATCTAAAGTCTCATCACAATACTATTATTCTAAATGAACCTAAACTTACTCATCCCTTGTCAGAACCCAGTTTCCATCCAAATGAAGGCTGCATTTGGCTTCAGTTGATTGAGATCTGAATTGCCATCCAGTAGAACATACCTTACCTTCCCATGATTTGTCATTGTCACTCTGCAAATTATTGCCAGATGAGTTTAGAAATCTCACAACAAGAACAACAACAAACCCACAATGGATTAATCGTGTGGCAACAGATTCTGAAATTCATGCTGCTCTCTTCCTCAACTGAAATTCTGAATCTATGTCACTGACAATCTGCACTATGTCCTAGTTAGTAATGGTCTAATGATAGACTCTACATCCAATTGTGGAACGTAATCTGGACCACAATTCTCATGATTCATCCCCACATGGCACCTTAAACCAATCCCTTCAATCATCATGAATTTCAAAAGGGAGATTCTCCAATATTCTGGGGCTTGATGATACAATCAGCACTCCTGAAGAGAACCCAAACTGCAGGGAAACCCTCTTCCAATTGGGCTTTAAGAATAATTGATTTATTTTCTGGCACCCTCTCTTTTCTTCCCCTGCCCCTAACAAACTCAAAGATCAGCTAATAGGTTACAGATGGGTAGTGATCCATTACTGATAGAGTAAATGAAAGCAAATTTTCATCTCCCTATTTATATTTCATTTGATATTAATAAAATAAGAAAACATTATTATGCTTCCAATGATTTCTAGTTACTCTTCCCTGACACCCAAAATCAAATACTGACTCTTGGTGATGATGCCTGGTTGTGAATTATGGATCAAGAGAACAATAAACATTAATTCATCAACTCTCCTTTATGTTAGGAAACCAAAAACTCTGAAGACTCGAAATTAAGAGTGCCCCAAAAGGCAAAGGAGAGATGCACACTCATTATAAATCAACTGTAGAATGTTTGCAATTATTGATCAATACTTAGGTAAGTCAATATGCAAATGTTTAATTATATATATATATATATATATGCATTTCTAAATAGAGACATCTATATTTAGAGAGAATTATAGATAGATAGACAGAGATCTATATGTTGACTTTGTTGTATAGAGAGAGCAAGGGGAAACTAGGCTGCTACATCAATACCCACAAAAGATTAAAGGCAATTAGGGAGTGCAGTGGATAGAGCACTGGCCCTGGAATCAGGAGGATCCGAGTTCAAATGCAGCCTCAGTCACTTAATAATTACCTAGCTGTGTGACCTTATGCAAATCACTTAACTCCGCTGTTTTTGCAAAAAACCCCAAAAAAAATGAAAAAAAAAGATCTGGAGTTATGTTTTCACAAAAAATTTTAAATACAAATGAAAGCAACTGTGAGATTTCAAACATGCCAAAAAAGGGAAACAATAAATATTAGAGAGGCTATGGGAAAACAGGCACTCTCAGAAAAGCAATTTGGAATTATAAACAAAAAGTGGTTGTTTAAAGAGTCATGCCCTTTGACCCAGTTCTCCATCTGTCTGACCAACATCCAAAAGAGACAGATCAAAGGTGGATGAAAAGGTACTAAACGAACACAAACATTTATAGCTGCTCTTTTTATGAAAGTAGATTGTGCAATTACTGAGGAATGGCCAACTACGTTGCATGTGATGGACTACTGCTGTGCTACAGGAAATGAGTAAATAGATGATTTCAAAAAAACTTGGATAGAACTGATGCAAAATGAAATGAGGAAGGGAGCAGAACTAAAAAAATTTATAGTAAAACATCAATATTATCAAAGTGAACAATTTTGAGGATATTATAAACTAATGAATGAGAATAAGATACATAACACTATAAGAATAAATTACTTTGAAAAGCTGTAAAAACTATCATCAACACAGCAATTATGCATAATTCCATATGATGTATGCTATCCGTTACAGAGAGGTAGTCAGTTTAATATGAAAAAGAGATGTCTGTGCATGCATACATGTATGTATGTATGTATACATGCACACACACAAACATCCATCCATACAAAACAAGCACATTTATGGATTGTGGAGTGAGTAAAAATGTGTGAACAAGAAAGTGTCTCCCTACTTCTCTATCAAAATAAATTCAACAGAAATCTATTTTCTCTCCCTTGTACTCCCTATGTCACTGGGGAGGAAAAAAAGATATATGTAAATATATATAGCATCTCTCTATTTAAAAAAATTATCAGAAATCTATTTCTCTCCCACTCCCTATGCCATTAGGGTAGAAAAGACATGTGTATGTGTACACACACGTGTGTGAACATTTTTCTACTCCTACTTTAAAGAATTAACATTATTCTATTTTTTTCCATCTTCCACCCTAGACCACTAGATAGAAATAAGGGTTTGTATGTGTGATATTAGTTGGGCAATTTGTTGGATTTGACTGTGCGTATAATGTTCCTTTTTTTTCCCCTTCAGTGGGGTAATGAACTTTCAGATGCATGACCTTTCACATAAGGTTATTTGTATTACTAATTTTATTTTTTTAAATTTTTTTTTATAAGCAATGTCTCACAAAGAAGGAATAATCCATTATTTTAAAAAAAATCAGTAAAATTCGGGGACAGGGATTTCAACATAATTGGTTTCCTTGGTAATTCCATATTTTTGCATTTGAAAACATTTTTTTTCTGAGAAGGGGGTTTACCAGATGGAAAAAAGGGTCCATGACACAAAAAAAAGGTTAAGAACCCAGAGAGAGGGAGAGATCTCTAGCGTGATTGGCTTATAACTCTTTAGCAGCTCTCTGAGAGAGAACTAGCACATCTACAAATGTGAAGATATCCATGAGCTAAAGTTTGCAACAATGGTGAGACCAACTACAGCAAAAAGATCTCAGAGTCTTAGGAAAATTTAAGTGTAGTACTTGGAAATACTAACCAGCATCAGGGAACACAGATTCCCTCAATCTAGAATTCCATATTTTGATTTCTTGAGATACTCATAGTCTTGCTATATCTATTTGAGCTCCTGCTTGGAAACATCCCAAATGATAATTCAGAGGAAAATGACATACCAGTAAAGTAGAAAACTGTGATCTGTACACTCATAAATATATATTAAAAAAGGTAAGTACTAAAGATGGTTTTACCAAAGGAAAAAAAGGCCTTTGGCACAGTGAGAACATTATATTTTTTTCTCTGATTATCCACATTGCTTCCTTGTACAGTTTTCATATTTTCTTTTTAATTCAAACTTTTCCAGAAGGAATTTGAGTCAAATATCAAATATCCCACCTCCCTCTTTCCATGTTTCTTGATCTTGCTGTATTGTACATAGTACATCTCTCATCTGATCTCAGCTCCCAATGTCAGCATTAATCCAATAATCAAATGTTTATGAATAGCCCCTCTTGCAAGAAATTGTGCTAGGTAATGAAGATACAATTTTTTAAACCTACCATCAAGGAACTTGAACCTTAAGAGGTTTATTTTTTATTGGAGAGAAACGAAAAAGAGAGAAAAAAAAGAAAAAACCAAAACACATTAGGTGCTTTCCCTTAGGCAGCCCTATGACCTAGATTTACCCTGATTAGCTCCCATCTTTTTTTTTTAGGTTTTTGCAAGGCAAATGGGGTTAAGTGGCTTGCCCAAGGCCACACAGCTAGGTGATTATTAAGTGACTGGGACCATATTTGAACCCAGGTACTCCTGACTCCAGAGCCCATGCTTTATCCACTGTGCCACCTAGCCACCCCATAGTTCCCATCTTAAAGATGAAAAAAAAAGGATTCAGAAAAGTTGACTTCTCCATGGTTTCACAGCTGTCCAAGTCATAACCAGAACCAAAATGCTTCCAACATTCAAGATTGCCTATCTACCCCTTTGCCTCTCCTACCCATCTTCCTGCCCTCACTCTAGGTCTATCATCTTCTGCCCCACCCCACCCCCATTCACTTTCAAGACCTAGGTACCTTAATTGCTACCCCTCAAAATCTTTATGCAAAGTCAGAATTTAGAAATGAATTACCAAAACATGACTAATCTCCAAAAAAAAAATCTAAAATCTCACCTCATTTTAGCCACATTGGTAAATGAAGCAGAGACATTCCACTAGATGACAATTCAAATATGGAAAAGCCGAAGTAAAATAAAATATTTGACAAGTCTTTCCTTTAGAAATGTCTCAAAATACAGTTCAATCTCGAGCCAATCTATTCTACTGAGATTGTTAGCCTGCAATGAAATATTAAAATTAATAGGACTATACTATTCTGGGAATGAAGTACTATGAACAAGATAGAGGATCATTTATTTCAAAGCTTCTTATGGATCAGACAGCACTGATTCAGAATGCTTGCCTAGGTGTTTGGGGGATTCAGGAGTTGTCTATTTAAAGGAAGCCAGGACTGTCCCAAACAAGAGGGGTGTGAGGCAGGCACATGTGATTGTAATGCTTCAATTAAGATGAAAAGAATGAAATTTCTGACAGGAAAACCAGATAGGAGCAAAGAAAAAGCCTATAAAATACAAGCTGTTAGATTATTTTCCTGTCCATGTTGGACTTTTTTCTCCATAATATACTATATTATCTTGTTCTTTTTTCCTCCCAAGTATCTTATTCTCAACTGTCAAGTTAAACTTTCCCAAGTCTTGAATCCTCTCATCTTAACTAATAAACACTAATAAAAGCGGAGAAAAATCTACCTTATAAATAGAATAAGAAAAATATATGGTTTCAGGAGAATTATGATTTCTTTCATATTTTGACCATGTTCACACTTCCAAAAAAGAGAAACCCTCTAGAAAATGCACACAAGTATTCACATATTTTGGATTTTGTTTTTAGGCAAGGCAATGGGGTTAAGTGACTTGCCTAAGGTCATACAGATAAGTAATTATTAAATGTCTGAGGCCAGGTTTGAATTAAGGAACTCATGACTGTGCTCTATATACTGGGCCACCCAGCTGGCCCCAGAAGTATTCATGTGAACAGAAAGTTCTTAGGACACACAACTGCCCCAACTCTATTTAGAAACATAATTAACAGGAGCAGCTAGGTGGCACACTGGATAGGGTACCAGCCCTTGGAGTCAGGAGGACTCAAGATCAAATTTGACCTCACTCATTAATTGCCTAGCTGTGTGACCTTGGGCAAGTCACTTAACACAAAAAATAAATGCCTTAAATATTTATTTATTTAATAGTTGATTTGTTTATTTAATGCCTTAAATAAAAAATTTGAAACTAGCCTTATTTTTTTGTTTTGTCTTGCAAACATAATCCCAATTTTAATCATTTATTTTACTTTGTGCATTAATTTTTCTTTTAATTTTGATATTTCTTCTTTTCATCCAAAGGTCTCTTCTGATACTTCAATTTCACAGAAGTTACTCTGGGTTCTAGGATGTTACAGAAGCAAAAAACCCAAGTTCTAAAATAGGAGTGCCCAACCCTTTGGCTCTTCTGGGTCTCACTGCCCAGTAAAAACCTGTCAAGGGTCACATATAGTTCAAAATCCATTCATGGACACCTTGGGAAATTGCACATAAATACTAGGGAAGGGCTCTGAATGGGTCCCCAAGGGTCACTAGGCAGGTTGGACACACCTGCTCTAGCAGGTCCCGCTAAACTTTAAAGTACTAGCTGAGTCTTCAGGCCTTTTTGCTTTTTAAAGTAAGTTTCACTGCGGTCTTATTTTTATATCACGGTCTATATACACACAAACACACAAAGCACATGCATGGAGGTTCTTGGGGAATAAAAGCCTTCTTTGAAAGAAAAGGAAGGGGAAAAAAAAGGGAAAAAAAAGAAAGAAAAGGCATTTCATCAAAAGAGTTGCTGATACTGTGCCCACCTCTCCTCTAATGCAAAGGTTTCATTCCATGTTCCCCAAGACCAAAACTGGTTGTTAAAAATTACTAGGAAATTAGCTTCCTTTTAGTCATTCTTTTCCTTTATTTTGGTCACAATGCATGTCTGTTGTCCTTCAGTTTCCATTTTGCAAAAGTTTTCTCATATACATATACATAGATATGTACACAATTATGTATAGATATATACATGTATAGATATACAGATACATTATATGTGTATATGCACATGCTGCTTTTATTTTGTAAGTTCTCATATACATGTGCATATACATAGATATACACACAACACTATATGGATATATACATATGCTATCTCTGTGTGTATATATATATACATATATTTTGTGTATATGTAATATATATAAAGCATACATACATACATATATATATATATGTATAGATATAAAACAAGTCTCCCATGTTGTTCGATTTTTATTCTATAACGTCCCTAGGGTTGGGTTTTCTTTTTTTTAATTTTGTTTCTGGTCTGGATTTGTGATTTCATCATTACAAGGAACTTTGAGTGAGACAGTTTACTAACAGAGCTGGCCTGCAACCCCATAAGCTCAAGTGAGCTGATGTATGACTGAAAGAGAAGCAGACTTGCCAGGTCACTCAGGCAAAGTGGTTCAGAGGTAGTACTTGAAGCTACCAACCTCTTGTTGTCTGTGTCTCAAAGGATGTCTTTTCATATTAACTATTATTAGGCTGCCTCTTCTTATCACACAATATTCCATCAAAGTCTTTGTTCAATTTGTTCAGTCATTCCTCAATTTATGGACACACATTTGTCTGTAGTTCACAAAAAAAAATTGGTTCATTATTAATACATTAAACTGAGTATGAATAAGTATGTTATGTAAATGTGTCAGTATATGTGCATGTGTATGAGTATGCACATGTGAGCAAGTGTGCATGTATCTAAGTGTGAGTACATGCCTCTGTGTGTGCATGTGTGTACATATATGTGCAAGTGTATAAACTCCTATACACACATACATAGCTAGCAGTGGAATTGGCAGGTCAAAGGACATAATGACCTTACTAACTTCTCACATAATTCCAAATCATTTCTCAGACTAGTTAGGCCAAATGCACAGCTCCACCAGAGAATTAGTGCACCTGTCTTGTTATCTTTTCATCACCAATTTCCATTTTTTGTTACCTTTCCCAAGTTGCAAACTAAAAAGCAAAACATCACAGTTGATTAATTTGCATTTTTTTCTTTTAACAGTTTGCGACATGTTTTCATATGGCTGTTGATAGCTTATGATTCTTTCCAAAAATAGTTTATTCATATCCTTTGACCCCTTACCTCCTAGTAAAAGATTCTTGGTTTTACATGTATTTCTATTCATTCACATGGTCTCAGTTACAAACTGGGCTCCTACTGTCCAATGGACTCATCACCAGGCAGGCTGCAGAGTAACCATTTTTCCTTGGCAATTGAGGATCATTTAAAAGGCATCAATGGATTGCAATCTGCCACAGGAAGAAAGAGTAACTGGCAGAATTAGAAGTATTTTGATAGTTGAATGGACAAGCTGTGCTAAACACTGAGGAAACAAAGAATGGCAAAACTTGCAATCTAATGGGGGAGAAAACAGGATAAAATAGAGGTAACATCAAAGGGAAAGCTTTTACATCCCTGAGAATTAAAAGGCTTCTTACAGAAGCTACAACCCTGAAGGAAACAAGGGAAGAAAGAAGGGAAGGGTTATAAGAACAATTCAATTAGTCTAAGCACTCATCCCAAAGTAGGCTCCACCTTTTTCAAGTCTATATCAAAAATTTAGTTATGTTTTCATCAAATAAAAATTAAAAATTTGACATTGTAGAGAGAAGAAACCAAAAAGTTCTTACTACACAACCTAAAGAGATGACTCAAAGTTACTTCAAATTTTTCTGCCACTTGGAAACATACTCTAGATTTTTATCAAGCGGGATGCTTTGAGGATGGTTCTAATGACCAACTCTTTGACTCCACTCTGAGGTCCCTGTATAGCTCAGTTCTGAAAGGTTCTGCACCAGTGGATGAAATATTTAAGCTACAATTCATTTGTGATAGGTATCAATGGAAAATGTATCCATGCCAATGAAATAATTAATTTTTAAAGTAATCATGTGTGAGCATGTATGATATATATTCACATAATTTATTTTTTGATACGGTGTTATTTCATGCCAACATCTCAACTTCAGTGTATTAACATTAAAAAGTAAGGCATTGTCCTTAATTGAGTTTTGTTTAGGAAACAAAAGCATTTGTAAAACAACTCTCTCAATTTTTAAAATGTTAATAATCTACAATTATTACTATTATTTTTTTAATTTTAATTTTTTTCTCTCTCCTTTACTTTATCGCCCAAGCAAGTCTATACAAGTCTATATTCATGGGGGGAGGGGTATTTTGTTTACTCTTAAACAAGAATATTTTATTAATGTAAAAAAATTGTACAAAATGAGAATAAAAAAATTAAATTAAATTAAATTTTAAAAATAGTAAAATAAAAAAATAAAAAATTAATAATCTATTTTAACCTCCCTACTTTCTATTTCTCCATTTTTCAACTGCCACTTCAGGGAGCTGCCAATGTATAGGCAAACAGATAAAAGTTACTTGCCCTGGGACATACAGCCAGAGTTCAAGGTCAAATTTGAATTCAGATGTTCTTGTTTCTAGGCCTAGCACTCAGGTGCTAACTCTGAACTGTTACACTCTTCCTCTTGAAATTACCTTGAGGACATTTTGTAATTATACAACTGTGTACAATTGAATACTCCACTAGAATGTAAGCTCCTTAAGGACAGGGACTTCTTCAAGTTGTAATGTGCAGCCTCAGTATCTATCACAGTGACTTGCATATTCTAAGCATTTAATCAATGGTTATTGAACTGAATTAAGGTCACAGAGTTTTCAGTTTATGGGACAAAAAACTAAATTAGTATGAATAATTTAATTTTACATGTTCTCTTTCAACCCACTATTGCTTTAAGATTATCAGAGAAATCAGATCAAGAACTTATGTGGCACTAAATAGAATAATACTGGATCAATAATAGATGATTAGCCTTGGAGTCAGAAGGGCCTCAGACACTTAATGCTTACATAGCTGTGTGACCTTGGGCAAGTCATTTAAACCCACTGCCTTGCTAAAAAACAAATACAAAACCCCCCCAAAATAAATAAGAATATTCAAATCACATTTCAATGGTCTTAAAAACAAAACTTAATCAAGAAAAGATGGGACCCAAGGTCACTGAACAAGGAGTTTGCTAGTATCTAGTATATAAGGAGAAAAGGCATGGGATGTAGGGAGTAGGGGAAATAGGAGTCTTCATAAGTTGTTGAAATACTAATTGCAGAAATATAAGCTCAAAAAAAGTGTACGAAGTCCCCACTGTGGCACTGAGCAGGATGGGGTGGGGACACTGACCAATATATATGTTATGGGACAATGGAATCCTTGCCTACATCTTTGAAATTAATAGCAATAATTTTGGCAAGTTTCCCAAGTAAGTCACTTTATTTAAAGACTATTTTAAAATCAATTTAAATTAGAACTGCATTGGTGGTCCTTAAGCAAAATTTATGGTCCTTAAGCAAAAGTACAACAAAGAAAACACAGTCTACTTCTGATCTGACAGCTAGGTTAAGTCACTCTTGGCTATGGCACTGGAGTTGTTGGGACTGTTCCTATAAGTTCTGATGAATGCTTTAATAAAGTCCTAATGACATATCAGATGTCATCCATGAATGGCTCAGCAAAGTCTGGAGCATGAATTAAATTTGAGTTGAAAGTGAAGCACATAATAATTTTCTAATATTTGGTTTTAAAGCAAACAAAGTCTATATGGATATCCTATCATTAAAACTCTATTTCCCAAAAGTAATTTCAGCTCTCTGAAAAACTGGTATTTAGGCAGTATTTTTTAACCCTGATTTTGATAGATAAATTAACTAGTTGCAGAATATCAATTTTAACACCAAACATTAGAAAAATTACAGATGTAGGCAAGAAACAACAGCCCATTTGGGAGATTCAAAACAAGAAGATACTATCATAAGTTGATTTTGGAATTATATGTACAACCAATAGCATCTCTAGGAAAATGTTAAGTTCTGAAAAGGTTCAAAATGATTTATTTCAAAGGATAATATTTTCTTCATCAATGATTAATGACCAAATAAAATCCTCGCATCCAGACTGCTGACTTAAGAGTGGCTCAGAATATTTAATACCTGCATATTGTGGAGAGAATGATTATCAAACACAGTTCTGATAGACAAAGAAAAGCTAAAGAAATTAGTTGTTAGCCAAAGCCCCAGGAATTTTTTTTTTTTTTGCTTTTACCTGAAAAGCTGTTATCATCTCAAACAACAAATACTTTATTAGGGATCTAATATGAATGAGGTATTTTTTTTGGCACCTAATATAGAAAGACTAAAGTCAAGAGAAGCTCTGCTCTTGGAAACTTATATTTTACTTACCTCTCACTACTTGAAATGCAACCCAAGACTACATAGAGTCATAATAAGGTTGATCAAGATCCAAGTCAAGCCATTTTAAACTAAATGAAAATTAAGAGTAGGACTGCTGAGGCTGCATATGCACTTATTTTGTACCCTACAACTTTATTTAATTTGCTGTTTTATTAATTTAAATATTAATTCTTAATTGACTAGGATTTTCCAAGCAAATTGTCACATTATTAGTGAAAAGTAGTAATATTGTTTAATTTTTGTCTACTACCAATTTGTTTTTGCAAAAATAAATAATGTAATTCAAGTTCTAAGGAGTATATTTATGCCATTCAGTTAAATTTTTAAAACCTTCAGAAGCTGCCATTTACACATTAACTAACATAAATAACAGGTATAGGAGTGCATCTTTGTATATATACATATTTGTATGTATATAAATATGCAACACACATGTCAAGGAACTGCCTCTACTAAAGCAGGTTTGCATTTTCCCTGCAATCTATAATCCTAGATATTTGCCTGTATTACCAAAATGTTAGACATTTTGACATCACACAGTCAGGAGGTCTGAATTCAGATCTTCCTCGACCTAAAAGTTTAGTTCTCTGTCCACTAAAGAACACATACTCATCACAAATCAGCCTTATCCCACTGACTAAAGCAGATCCTACTATATAGTAAGGTTAGGAAGGAAGGAAGGTTAGGAAGGATCAATAATCAGCAATCTAATTTCTTAGTGCAATTTAGCTAATAGCACTGGAGTAGCTAAAAATTAGTCACCTTGTAGTTAATCTGGTTCAGTAAGAAGTCCTTCCCTTCCACCCTTTCCAACTGGATAGGATTTTTGCTACAAAAACACAGACTTGATGCCCCATTGAGGCAGCTGAGAAGAAGAACCTTCTTGGATGATCTTGTTATTGCCTGAAATGAACAAAAAACAAACAAATATATTGAAGGATATTCTCTATCATTCAGAATTTTTTTAGTGATTCAAGACTGTCATTTCCTGCCATTTAGAAAGAACCTCTTGTATTATCAAGGCCAACTATATTATTTCCTTATGATGTAGGCAAGAAAACAAAAGTCAGTATATAACCTTTATTGACAGTTTCCTCTTCTGTAAAATGGGCAGGTCTGCTGGAATTATTGCCTTACCTTCTCTCACAATGTTATATAGCATATGACTACAGAAAAATCTAATTCATCTGATTTGTCATGGGGAAAGGAGAAAAGAAGGGAAGGGAAGGAAAGGAAGGAAATATGTGTATGCTGTTTAAAAAATATTCTACTTGATGATCTTCACAACAATCTTGGGTAATTGGTGCTATCATTATTTCCATTTTACAGTTAGAGAAACTAAAGAAAATACAGATGAAGTGATTTGTCCAAGATCACACAACTAGGAAATCTAGCTCTACCCATTGTACCACCCAGCTAGTTTTCTTCTTAGAAGGTACAGAAAATGGCACATTGGAAAGAATACTGAATTTGGAATCAGGACACCTAGATTCAAATTCTACCTCCTCTACTTACTGTTTCTACTACTTTGGGAGGTTCTGAATTCCCCATCACTTTTTTTTTCATTTTCTAATTTTAAAATTTTAAAGTCTTTATTTATGGGATAAAAAACATTTATATAATATAGCATAATTTTTTTTAAAAAAACTTGTACATGAAACTGAAACTCTATTATGTATAACTTGCTATTCCTTTTAAATATATAACAAAGTCATCATATACATTTTTTCCTCTCCCTTCCCCCCCCCCCGCCATCCTAGAGCTGGCTACAAATATTTGTATTTTTATGAGTGTGTATATGTGTATGCATGTAAAATCATTCAATACAGACTTAAATGACCATCTCTTGAGCATGTCATAGAGGAGATTCTTTTCAAATTCATTTGAATTATTGCTCTCTAAGATTTCTCCAATATGATTAGCCTTTTTGGGAGATAGATGGGAGCATGGAGGGAGGGAGCATGGATAGATATACACATGTGTGTATATATATATATATGTATATATATATGCAAAATCATATGTATAGTATTTTATATGTATGAGTATTCACATACCTATTTGCATTTAAAAAATCATTCTGAGAAATTCCCTGGCATCAAACTACCCAATAGATCCAATAGCATAAAAGTTAAGAACTCATATTTAGAAAGAGCTGAGGGAGGCAGAGGGAGGGTTCCAGTAACAAAGAAAGTCTAGAGACTAGTATGGGATGAATGCTTTGGATTCCAATGCTATCTGATTGCTAAGCACATGAGTGATCCTACTACCATTCTTCTAAAGTAAACCAAATAATGTTCAAAAATGAAGTTTCCAATTCCTCTATAATGGAACAGTGTGCTTAAGTTTAAAGGATGGCAATGTTGGCCTATTAAGTAGTTCTTTTATAGAGACAAAAATATTCAGGGATGTTAATATGTCATACACCAGCATGGACTCATTGTCGAATAAGAAAACTATTAAGAAAAGATGTGACTTCAGCTTCTTGTCCTCTCAGGATTTCAACTCATGTGAGCCCTTTACATGATGAAGTGCCTTTTCTAAATATGTTCCCTTTTCTGCAAA